>NC_092629.1:88366179-88570803 GCF_039555335.1 Amphiura filiformis
GGATGGGTTTGTTATAAATTTTTTCCAGTAATGATTTTGCCAAGCATCGATCGCGGTAAATGGATCATACATGAAAGTAAGTACCATTGATAGCTTTTCTTTTCATGCGTCAATAGATAAGCTGATTAAAACTTGGCCGATCGAAGTCGTTGTGGTTCCTTCTCATCTCTTTCTTCCATGATTAAAGTTTGTCACTCGGTTGTAATGTTGATAATTGCCTCAAAAAAGGCGAGAAATGAGCAATTAAAATTTAGGGGTCTTTAAGAGCTAAAAATTAATGTTCAAAATCAAGGGTCTTTTAGTGCTCTGTTTTGGTAAAATTCAAGGACCTTTCGGAGCTATGCGGTCCAAAAACGGGTCTTGCGGGGAGCATACCAGTATGTTATTTATATTGAGTGTCCCCGAGAAGCAAACAAACAAACAAACAAACAAACAAACAAACATGTATTGTGATGGTTACTCTGTTTCTCACTCCATTAATGACACCCTATTATGCCAACGAACACAAATGTGCATTTAAAATATTTTCCAATGTCAAAAGAAACAGCAAAGAAAGCAAGCAGGCTGACAATTGCTATGAAACAGCATCTTTACTTTTTAATACCGATTTTTTATCATGTATCATGTGTTGTTGAAACCTTATAGCAGATGCCCCGGGAATGAGTCTCACAACATGCTAAACTGAGATAGATATCACGGTGTTTTATTGTCCATCTTTCGCGGGGTTTCCCCTGATTTCCGATTGTCTCCATGTACACTGCCATGAATCACAATGTCTAATATTCTAGATACTAAATTAAGACAAACGCTGATGCGGCATTAACGGGGGCAGTTCAAATGTGCCCGGGTATATATTGTTCTAGATGGGTGGATAAAACTTTAGTTATTCGACGTTCCTATTTTTATACGTTCTTTTGCCATGAGTCCGTAGCATTAAAGTATGCCAACTAAGTCTTTACCTGAAAAGGGGAAGTACCAAGCTTACACCTATAGCGGGAAAGCCCCTGGATAGCAATTACGCCAAGCTCCAGGTTACCTGTTTGATTTAATTCATCTGTTGTGTTGAGCTTGGTCTCCGATCTCGGCTTCGCTCCTCATCTGCTATACCATGCTCATCATCACTCGCCTTTGGGTTCCTCGCTCTTAGAGGGCAGAGAGGTGGAGTCAGTAGCTGGGTTTAAGCGCATCCCCAAGACTCATCTTTATCCAGCTTAATATTGCTGTTTTTGTATAATATGTTTTGTTTTATTTGCTGCTTTTTATATTTGCTTGATTGATTTTGTATGTTTCCTTGTAACGTGCGCTCTGTGCTTTATAATAACAGTGCCAATCGGCATCAGAGTGCACTGAGCATCAAAACCAAAGAACAAGTCGCCATGTAATGCCCCACCAAAATGCCGAATTTGAGTTAACATACATAGTGAAGCCGTTCCAGATAAGACACATACCAACCTTTTTGTTTCTATGTCGGATACATCCTTTTAGTACGTTATAGACATAATACTAAAGAACAACAAGGAACCACTTGAAAATGAAGAAAAATTGTGTGGCGTAATGGCATCACAATCCTATCAGCTAACATAATACTTAACGGCAGTTGTCATGGTTGTTGTAAAATGCAAACTACAAAGTGTATCAACTGATAATGATAATACATCCGTCACTGTCTGTGGTTATAGAGGATTCTATAATGACTTCGGATTCAGTGTCGTTAAGAAGTCAGGTTCATTTTCTATTTACAGAAATGCGTGTGGCATACTTTTAAAAATCTACTTGTATATGGACAATGGAAGTTTCAATCTTGCTCACTTTTTTTTAAAGTTTGCTATCACTCAGAAAGCTATTGTTAGGCTCACTCGACCGAATTCGGTGTCAAAATGAGCTAAAATTAGCAAAACTGTGAATTGTACGTTTTCAGCCGTAGATAAGTTGATCTCAATTAAATGACCCTTGACCTCACGATGTAATCGTTAATACACTACGGTATGTCATAAGGTATTTCCCATATCACATATACATGTATATATCCCCTAAAGTAAACCGGCTGTTAATGAGATTGAAATGTTCACATAAAAACATTCATTTATTCAATTTCAAACCTGCATCAAAATGTCACACACGTATACACAACCCGTATCCAATCCAATGAACTTTAACCTAAAATGCTGCACACCCTCTATAGTACAATTTCTAAGTGTTTCCCAATTGATTGTTTCTTCCACAGATCGACGTATTTCGCTCCGTATACGAATATGCAGAGGGGGACAGAAATCGCAACTTGGTGGATAATTTTCGTCCAACCCAGCCACTAAATGATAGAATTGTCTATTCAGCTAAGGCTTCGCTATTGACACACCCGTCAATGCTATCTCTTGCAACTTTTGCTGTAATGATATATCTATTTGTTCAGAGGAACCACTGAAGTAAACAGCTACACGTCACGGGTAGCCAAAATATCATCTAACATCCACTGGGCTGGGGTAAACTATGGGGCAAGATTAATTTTAATGTAACATTAACCGACAGTAACCTTAATGTAAAGTTGACCAATAGTAACCTTAATGTAATTTGACACCACCGAATATACCCATAAATATATATTTTTAATAATTTTCCATAAAATTTGTATTATGTCACCAATTTAAAAAAACAAATCAAAATTATTTGATATCATTACGACATTCCTGAATATGAGGAATGTCGTAATGATATCAAATAATTTTGATTTGTTTTTTTAAATTGGTGACATTTTGGTTACTTTTGAGTAGATCAGTCTTTGTTTATAATCTAAAACAGATGGATATTGAGTATACTCATCCAGGTAAACAAACGATTTCCCCTTAATTTTCTGAAATGTTGGGCCCTACATTATTTGGAAACTTGGAACAATGGAACGTTAGAAAATTGCATCTTTTTAATTTCTTTTATTATTAAGGAATCAGATAGCAACTAAATTCTGGTAAAATGATTGGTGTTTCGTTTATAGACTTGCGCAAAGCATTCGACACCGTCAATCACGACATATTGCTCAGTAAACTTAAAAATTTGGGTGCTTCTGCCACTGCACATGAGTGGTTCAGTTCATATTTATCGTGCCGCACCCAGAGAGTGTGTTTTAAAGATACTATGTCAAACTCACGCCCTGTTTCAACAGGTGTCCCCCAGGGCAGTATACTAGGTCCATTGTTTTTCCTTATATTTATCAACAGTATGAACAAAGTGATTTCCCATGGTCAAATATCTATGTATGCTGACGACACAACACTCTCCGTCAGTGGTAAAGACCCCCAAGATATATCTGCTAAATTGTCTTCTGATCTTGATTCAATAATGAATTGGTTGAATGTTAATAAATTGTTTTTGAACTCTGATAAGACAAATGTTATGTTGATTGGAACTGCGAGTAAGTTAAGGAATGTTAATGAGAAAGATTTTTCTGTATTTGTTAATGGTAAACAGCTTGAAAGAGTAAGAAAGGCAAAATGCCTAGGTGTTGTTATTGATGATCAGTTAAAATGGCATGATCAAGTTAATAGTATTATTCAAAAGGTTTTCTGTAAGATTGGGCTATTAAGACGCCTGAAACCTTTCCTTGAAATTGATACATTAAATGTTATTTTTAAATCGTTTGTTCAGCCTATATTTGATTATTGCAATATCTCGTGGTATGGTCGTTTTAAAGATTTACAGTTCCAAACTTAATGTTCTTCATAAACGCTGTGCAAGAGTGATTTTGAGCGTGAGCAACTTAACTTCATCTGATTTCATGTTTAGAATTCTTGGTTGGGAACGACTTCACATTCGTAATGATTATTTTAAAGCACTAATGGTTTATAAATCTCTTAATGGCCTGGCGCCACATTATCTTGCAAAAATGTTTAACCATGTATGTACAACTCACAATGTTAACACACGACAGGCTGCTGCTGGTCAGTTGGCTTTGCCACCTTCAATACATGGATATGACTTACAATGTTTTAAATCATCGTTCAGTTACAGTGGTGTAAAATTATGGAACAAAATTGAAAATGATATTAGAAACTCAATCAATGTGCAAACTTTTAAACGGTACTACAAAAAAATATATTTTCACCAGTTTTAATTAAATAGTGTATAATGTAAATAACATCTTGAAATATATATGTTACTGAGTTATTATGGGTTTTATATGATGTTTTTTTTTATGGATCAATGTTCATTTAATAATGGCATGTGAGTTTTAATAATTATTGCAAACTGTACAAATGTATTTTCTTCAGATTTATATTCTTTTAATGTATCTTTTAATAACGGCTTGAGTTGTAAATTGTATAATTATATTCTTTGTAATTCTTTATAATTATATTCCTTTTATGTATTTTGCAGGGCCCCGTGCTAGACCAGCTTCGGCTGAATCGGGCTACCCTGGGTAAACATGTTGTAAATAAGTAAATAAATAAATAAATAAATCAGATAGCAACGTTTGCGCAGTATTTTTGTGGGAAAAGAAAGCACAGCAGACATCAAATTGCATGGATGAGTATACTCAATATCCATCTGTTTTAGATTATAAACAAAGACTGATCTACTCAAAAGTAATCAAATTGTATTTGAAGTATGCAAGTTCTAATTCTCTGACGACAAAGATAAAATTATAACAATAATATGTAATTTCATGCAAGGCAAAATACAAAAGCATCTGGAAATGTATTTACTTACAAACTATAATTTATTTATTTTAACTATACAGCTTATATACTGCGCCAAGAAAGTATCCTTACACTTGGAAAAATAATCATAATTTCAAACCTGAACCATATTGGAATAAATTTGTTTTTGTAATAGATGCACTAACTAATCTTGCACATTATGACACCACATTGACTCCAATGTGACCTCCAGAAGTAAAGTTACAAGCAATTGAATAGACGAAGGTCCCGTCTTAACTGTGACAAATTGGCCTATACAAGGCGCAAAAAGATTCCAACAAGCGCAATAAAGAGATTATACACAGTTTCTTCAATGAAACTTTATTTAAAGCAGTATTTATTTCAGTTTTTTACTTCTTTGTACTTTTCATAACTTGCATGCCCGCAATGTTATTTGTCAGCTCTTTTGTTTCAGTTTTCTTTTGTTCCTTTTGTTTTAAACCGGGGTTTTAAATTAAAGGCGCACACAAATTAGCCAATTACCACTCTCAAACCAAATGTCTAGTCCGTGGAGTTTTGAATAGGCCGGTGTGTCACTTTTAAAACTGGACCTTCGTCTAATCAAATGCTTGTAACTTTGCTTCTGGAAAATTTACCCCAATATGGTATAGTTTTGAAATTGTGATTAATTTTTCAAGTGTAAGGATACTTTCTTGGCGCAGTATATTATACATGTCGATAGTCCGACGTGTTATTAGTCTGGAAACCAAATACAAATATTGTGAATCCTAATCCTTACCCCAACCTTCACCTAAGCCCAAATCCTAACCCTAATAAAACTTCGGACTCTAACCCTTGCATAACCCTATGATCCCTAATCCTAATCCAAAATACCGTAAACCATAACTTGAACCACTTTTAGTTTGATGGGGATTTTTCATAATTAATCTTAATACTTCCTTGCATTAATTTGGTTCACACAGAATTTTTCAGGTTCAATTTGCACTTCAGATTGCTGTACCAATACTACTGTTTATTTCTCTTCGACCAACCTTGGTTTTAGATAGGGGGTGGGGGATACACCCAAACTGAAATATTTGAACCCATTAATCTGGACCATTAATCCTGGATAGTGTATGCATGCGCGTATTTCGGGGGGCTTTGGGGCGCCAGCCCCCCGGGGGCAATGTAGGGGGCGACAAAACCGAAGGGGCGGCAAAGAAGGCACGGGCAAAAACGAAGGGGGCGGCAAAAAGGAATTAGTAAATAAAAAAGGGCGGAAAAATTTGATAAAGCATAAAAATTTTAGAAAAAATGGTACTATACAGCCTGTCTCAAAAAAAATTGTGCAAGTGAAAAGCGCCCTCTGTGGCAATTAGAAAATACCTTTGTGACATAATGCTTATATCGACGTCAAGGACATAGTCTTAGCTCTCAAATGCCGTTTAGTCTGTTAAATTTGCTTGTTTTAATCTCGAGATATGCTTACTTAACAACGAAAGGGTAAAATCACAATTGTGCCACTTTTACTAGGGAAGGGGCTGTACAAAGTCATGTAAATCAATGATAGCAATCATAGCATCAAGTTTATCAAGAGAAATCAAAAGAATGCATCAATTACACAAGAATACAAAATTGTTTTTAATGTTTTATCATGATAAAGGTGTAATGATTCTCTTTTTCCATCTACGACAAATTAAACGATAAATAAATATTTCACATTCTGCTGTAAAATTAAATACATGTGCATGTCAATGATTTTACCATGGTAAATACTGTTCTTTATGTCATTCAATACATGTTAAAAGACAAACAAATATTACACACTTATGGGTTAATGAACTTTGACAAGGTCATGAAATTTGAGACAAAATAATGCACGCGCGCTGGTGTTTTTGCGTCTAATGCACGAGCCCCGAAGGGGGGAGTGCATTAGACGCATCAACACATCAGCTATCATTGATTTACATGTATATGTCAGCCCTATTCTCTAGTAAAAGTGGCACAATTGTGATTTCACCCTTTCGTTCTTAACTAAACATATCTCGAGATTAAAAAGAGCAAATTGAACAGAACAAACGGTATTTGAGAGCTAAGACTGTGCCCCTGACGTTGATGTAAGCATCATGTCACAACGGTATATTCTAATCGCCAAAGAGGGCGCTTTTCACTTGCACAATTTTTTTTGAGACAGGCTGTACATGAAAATGTGCTGCTTTTAGGGCGCTAGCGCCTGAAACCCCCTTTTTTTTTTTTTTTTTGGCTCTTCACTTTTTCAAACGACAGAGAAAAAAATTGGGTCAACCTTTTCGTGCTGTTGAGGAAGGTGCGGCAAAATTGAATTTTCTTCAGCCCCCCGGGGTTGGGGCGGCCACGGTACGCCACTGGTATGCTGCACACTCCCTGGCAGGCACAAAACGTGTTCGTAATAAGTCAGAATTGGGGAGTGTACAGCATTCACTATCCAGGAATAATGGTCCAGATAAATGGGTTCATAAAACATCAAGCAGCAATAAGTATGAACATTGATAAACTACCTGATATCAGTAGTAGATGAGCACATTGATACACTACCTGATATCAGTAGTAGATGTGCACATTGATAAACTACCTGATATCAGTTGTAGATGTGCACATTGATAAACTACCTGATATCAGCAGTATAGATACGAGCATTGTTAAACTACCTTAAATCAACAGAAGATGTGAACTTTGATAAACTACCATATATCAATAGTAGATGTGAGCATTTATAAACTCCCTGATGTTGCAGTAGATGTGCACATTGATAAACTACCTGATATCAGTAGTAGATGTGAACATTGATAAACTACCTGATATCAGTAGTAGATGTGCATACTGATAAACTACCTGACATCAATAGTAGATGTGCACATTGATAAACTACCTGATATCAGTAGTAGATGTGAACATTGATAAACTACCTGATATCAGTAGTAGATGTGCACATTGATAAACTACCTGACATCAATAGTAGATGTGCACATTGATAAACTACCTGATATCAGTAGATGTGCACATTGATAAACTACCTGACATCAATAGTAGATGTGAACATTGATAAACTACCTGACATCAATAGTAGATGTGCACATTGATAAACTACCTGACATCAATAGTAGATGTGCACATTGATAAACTACCTGATATCAGTAGTAGATGTGCACATTGATAAACTACCTGATATCAGTAGTAGATGTGCACATTGATAAACTACTTGACATCAATAGTAGATGTGCACATTGATAAACTACCTGATATCAGTAGTAGATGTGCACATTGATAAACTACCTGATAACAGTAGTAGATGTGAACATTGATAAACTACCTGATATCAGTAGTAGATGTGAACATTGATAAACTACCTGATATCAGTAGTAGATGTGCACATTGATAAACTACCTGACATCAATAGTAGATGTGCACATTGATAAACTACCTGATATCAGTAGTAGATGTGCACATTGATAAACTACCTGATATCAGTAGTAGATGTGAACATTGATAAACTACCTGACATCAATAGTAGATGTGCACATTGATAAACTACCTGATATCAGTAGTAGATGTGAACATTGATAAACTACCTGATATCAGTAGATGTGCATATTGATAAACTACCTGATATCAGTAGTAGATGTGAACATTGATAAACTACCTGATATCAGTAGTAGATGTGCACATTGATAAACTACCTGACATCAATAGTAGATGTGCACATTGATAAACTACCTGATATCAGTAGATGTGCACATTGATAAACTACCTGACATCAATAGATGTGAACATTGATAAACTACCTGACATCAATAGTAGATGTGCACATTGATAAACTACATGACATCAATAGTAGATGTGCACATTGATAAACTACCTGATAACAGTAGTAGATGTGAACATTGATAAACTACCTGATATCAGTAGTAGATGTGAACATTGATAAACTACCTGATATTAGTAGTAGATGTGCACATTGATAAACTACCTGACATCAATAGTAGATGTGCACATTGATAAACTACCTGATATCAGTAGTAGATGTGCACATTGATAAACTACCTGATATCAGTAGTAGATGTGAACATTGATAAACTACCTGACATCAATAGTAGATGTGCACATTGATAAACTACCTGATATCAGTAGTAGATGTGAACATTGATAAACTACCTGACATCAATAGTAGATGTGCACATTGATAAACTACCTGATATCAGTAGTAGATGTGAACATTGATAAACTACCTGATATCAGTAGTAGATGTGCACATTGATAAACTACCCGACATCAATAGTAGATGTGCACATTGATAAACTACCTGATATCAGTAGTAGATGTGCACATTGATAAACTACCTGATAACAGTAGTAGATGTGCACATTGATAAACTACCTGATATCAGTAGATGTGCACATTGATAAACTACCTGATATCAGTAGATGTGAACACTGATAAACTACCTGATATCAATAGTAGATGTGCACATTGATAAACTACCTGATATCAGTAGATGTGCACATTGATAAACTACCTGATATCAGTAGCTGTGAACATTGATAAACTACCTTATATCAGTAGATGTGCACATTGATAAACTACCTGATATCAGTAGATATGAACATTGATAAACCACCTTGATATCAGTAGATGTGCACATTGATAAACTACCTGATATCAGTAGATGTGAACATTGATAAACTACCTTGATATCAGTAGATGTGCACATTGATAAACTACCTGATATCAGTAGATGTGCACATTGATAAACTACCTTATATCAGTAGATGTGCACATTGATAAACTACCTGATATCACTAGTAGATGTGAACATTGATAAACTACCTGATATCAATAGTAGATGTGAACATTGATAAACTACCTGATAACAGTAGATGTGAACATTGATAAACTACCTGATATCAGTAGTAGATGTGCACATTGATAAACTACCTGATATCAGTAGATGTGCACATTGATAAACTACCTGATATCAGTAGTAGATGTGAACATTGATAAACTACCTGATATCAGTAGTAGATGTGAACATTGATAAACTACCTGACATCAGTAGTAGATGTGCACATTGATAAACTACCCGATATCAGTAGATGTGCACATTGAAAAACTACCTGATATCAGTAGTAGATGTGCACACTACCTGATATCAGTAGTAGATGTGCACATTGATAAACTACCTGATATCAGTAGATGTGAACATTGATCAACTACCTGATATCAGTAGTAGATGTGCACATTGATACACTACCTGATATCAGTAGTAGATGTGCACATTGATAAACTACCTGATATCAGTAGTAGATGTGAACATTGATAAACTACCCGATATCAGTAGATGTGCACATTGAAAAACTACCTGATATCAGTAGTAGATGTGCACACTACCTGATATCAGTAGTAGATGTGCATACTGATAAACTACCTGACATCAATAGTAGATGTGCACATTGATAAACTACCTGATATCAGTAGTAGATGTGAACATTGATAAACTACCTGATATCAGTAGTAGATGTGCACATTGATAAACTACCTGACATCAATAGTAGATGTGCACATTGATAAACTACCTGATATCAGTAGATGTGCACATTGATAAACTACCTGACATCAATAGTAGATGTGAACATTGATAAACTACCTGACATCAATAGTAGATGTGCACATTGATAAACTACCTGACATCAATAGTAGATGTGCACATTGATAAACTACCTGATATCAGTAGTAGATGTGCACATTGATAAACTACCTGATATCAGTAGTAGATGTGCACATTGATAAACTACCTGACATCAATAGTAGATGTGCACATTGATAAACTACCTGATATCAGTAGTAGATGTGCACATTGATAAACTACCTGATAACAGTAGTAGATGTGAACATTGATAAACTACCTGATATCAGTAGTAGATGTGAACATTGATAAACTACCTGATATCAGTAGTAGATGTGCACATTGATAAACTACCTGACATCAATAGTAGATGTGCACATTGATAAACTACCTGATATCAGTAGTAGATGTGCACATTGATAAACTACCTGATATCAGTAGTAGATGTGAACATTGATAAACTACCTGACATCAATAGTAGATGTGCACATTGATAAACTACCTGATATCAGTAGTAGATGTGAACATTGATAAACTACCTGATATCAGTAGATGTGCATATTGATAAACTACCTGATATCAGTAGTAGATGTGAACATTGATAAACTACCTGATATCAGTAGTAGATGTGCACATTGATAAACTACCTGACATCAATAGTAGATGTGCACATTGATAAACTACCTGATATCAGTAGATGTGCACATTGATAAACTACCTGACATCAATAGATGTGAACATTGATAAACTACCTGATATCAGTAGATGTGCACATTGATAAACTACCTGACATCAATAGTAGATGTGCACATTGATAAACTACCTGACATCAATAGTAGATGTGCACATTGATAAACTACCTGATAACAGTAGTAGATGTGAACATTGATAAACTACCTGATATCAGTAGTAGATGTGAACATTGATAAACTACCTGATATTAGTAGTAGATGTGCACATTGATAAACTACCTGACATCAATAGTAGATGTGCACATTGATAAACTACCTGATATCAGTAGTAGATGTGCACATTGATAAACTACCTGATATCAGTAGTAGATGTGAACATTGATAAACTACCTGACATCAATAGTAGATGTGCACATTGATAAACTACCTGATATCAGTAGTAGATGTGAACATTGATAAACTACCTGACATCAATAGTAGATGTGCACATTGATAAACTACCTGATATCAGTAGTAGATGTGAACATTGATAAACTACCTGATATCAGTAGTAGATGTGCACATTGATAAACTACCCGACATCAATAGTAGATGTGCACATTGATAAACTACCTGATATCAGTAGTAGATGTGCACATTGATAAACTACCTGATAACAGTAGTAGATGTGCACATTGATAAACTACCTGATATCAGTAGATGTGCACATTGATAAACTACCTGATATCAGTAGATGTGAACACTGATAAACTACCTGATATCAATAGTAGATGTGCACATTGATAAACTACCTGATATCAGTAGATGTGCACATTGATAAACTACCTGATATCAGTAGCTGTGAACATTGATAAACTACCTTATATCAGTAGATGTGCACATTGATAAACTACCTGACATCAATAGATGTGAACATTGATAAACTACCTGACATCAATAGTAGATGTGCACATTGATAAACTACATGACATCAATAGTAGATGTGCACATTGATAAACTACCTGATAACAGTAGTAGATGTGAACATTGATAAACTACCTGATATCAGTAGTAGATGTGAACATTGATAAACTACCTGATATTAGTAGTAGATGTGCACATTGATAAACTACCTGACATCAATAGTAGATGTGCACATTGATAAACTACCTGATATCAGTAGTAGATGTGCACATTGATAAACTACCTGATATCAGTAGTAGATGTGAACATTGATAAACTACCTGACATCAATAGTAGATGTGCACATTGATAAACTACCTGATATCAGTAGTAGATGTGAACATTGATAAACTACCTGACATCAATAGTAGATGTGCACATTGATAAACTACCTGATATCAGTAGTAGATGTGAACATTGATAAACTACCTGATATCAGTAGTAGATGTGCACATTGATAAACTACCCGACATCAATAGTAGATGTGCACATTGATAAACTACCTGATATCAGTAGTAGATGTGCACATTGATAAACTACCTGATAACAGTAGTAGATGTGCACATTGATAAACTACCTGATATCAGTAGATGTGCACATTGATAAACTACCTGATATCAGTAGATGTGAACACTGATAAACTACCTGATATCAATAGTAGATGTGCACATTGATAAACTACCTGATATCAGTAGATGTGCACATTGATAAACTACCTGATATCAGTAGCTGTGAACATTGATAAACTACCTTATATCAGTAGATGTGCACATTGATAAACTACCTGATATCAGTAGATATGAACATTGATAAACCACCTTGATATCAGTAGATGTGCACATTGATAAACTACCTGATATCAGTAGATGTGAACATTGATAAACTACCTTGATATCAGTAGATGTGCACATTGATAAACTACCTGATATCAGTAGATGTGCACATTGATAAACTACCTTATATCAGTAGATGTGCACATTGATAAACTACCTGATATCACTAGTAGATGTGAACATTGATAAACTACCTGATATCAATAGTAGATGTGAACATTGATAAACTACCTGATAACAGTAGATGTGAACATTGATAAACTACCTGATATCAGTAGTAGATGTGCACATTGATAAACTACCTGATATCAGTAGATGTGCACATTGATAAACTACCTGATATCAGTAGTAGATGTGAACATTGATAAACTACCTGATATCAGTAGTAGATGTGAACATTGATAAACTACCTGACATCAGTAGTAGATGTGCACATTGATAAACTACCCGATATCAGTAGATGTGCACATTGAAAAACTACCTGATATCAGTAGTAGATGTGCACACTACCTGATATCAGTAGTAGATGTGCACATTGATAAACTACCTGATATCAGTAGATGTGAACATTGATCAACTACCTGATATCAGTAGTAGATGTGCACATTGATACACTACCTGATATCAGTAGTAGATGTGCACATTGATAAACTACCTGATATCAGTAGTAGATGTGAACATTGATAAACTACCCGATATCAGTAGATGTGCACATTGAAAAACTACCTGATATCAGTAGTAGATGTGCACACTACCTGATATCAGTAGTAGATGTGCATACTGATAAACTACCTGACATCAATAGTAGATGTGCACATTGATAAACTACCTGATATCAGTAGTAGATGTGAACATTGATAAACTACCTGATATCAGTAGTAGATGTGCACATTGATAAACTACCTGACATCAATAGTAGATGTGCACATTGATAAACTACCTGATATCAGTAGATGTGCACATTGATAAACTACCTGACATCAATAGTAGATGTGAACATTGATAAACTACCTGACATCAATAGTAGATGTGCACATTGATAAACTACCTGACATCAATAGTAGATGTGCACATTGATAAACTACCTGATATCAGTAGTAGATGTGCACATTGATAAACTACCTGATATCAGTAGTAGATGTGCACATTGATAAACTACCTGACATCAATAGTAGATGTGCACATTGATAAACTACCTGATATCAGTAGTAGATGTGCACATTGATAAACTACCTGATAACAGTAGTAGATGTGAACATTGATAAACTACCTGATATCAGTAGTAGATGTGAACATTGATAAACTACCTGATATCAGTAGTAGATGTGCACATTGATAAACTACCTGACATCAATAGTAGATGTGCACATTGATAAACTACCTGATATCAGTAGTAGATGTGCACATTGATAAACTACCTGATATCAGTAGTAGATGTGAACATTGATAAACTACCTGACATCAATAGTAGATGTGCACATTGATAAACTACCTGATATCAGTAGTAGATGTGAACATTGATAAACTACCTGATATCAGTAGATGTGCATATTGATAAACTACCTGATATCAGTAGTAGATGTGAACATTGATAAACTACCTGATATCAGTAGTAGATGTGCACATTGATAAACTACCTGACATCAATAGTAGATGTGCACATTGATAAACTACCTGATATCAGTAGATGTGCACATTGATAAACTACCTGACATCAATAGATGTGAACATTGATAAACTACCTGATATCAGTAGATGTGCACATTGATAAACTACCTGACATCAATAGTAGATGTGCACATTGATAAACTACCTGACATCAATAGTAGATGTGCACATTGATAAACTACCTGATAACAGTAGTAGATGTGAACATTGATAAACTACCTGATATCAGTAGTAGATGTGAACATTGATAAACTACCTGATATTAGTAGTAGATGTGCACATTGATAAACTACCTGACATCAATAGTAGATGTGCACATTGATAAACTACCTGATATCAGTAGTAGATGTGCACATTGATAAACTACCTGATATCAGTAGTAGATGTGAACATTGATAAACTACCTGACATCAATAGTAGATGTGCACATTGATAAACTACCTGATATCAGTAGTAGATGTGAACATTGATAAACTACCTGACATCAATAGTAGATGTGCACATTGATAAACTACCTGATATCAGTAGTAGATGTGAACATTGATAAACTACCTGATATCAGTAGTAGATGTGCACATTGATAAACTACCCGACATCAATAGTAGATGTGCACATTGATAAACTACCTGATATCAGTAGTAGATGTGCACATTGATAAACTACCTGATAACAGTAGTAGATGTGCACATTGATAAACTACCTGATATCAGTAGATGTGCACATTGATAAACTACCTGATATCAGTAGATGTGAACACTGATAAACTACCTGATATCAATAGTAGATGTGCACATTGATAAACTACCTGATATCAGTAGATGTGCACATTGATAAACTACCTGATATCAGTAGCTGTGAACATTGATAAACTACCTTATATCAGTAGATGTGCACATTGATAAACTACCTGATATGAGTAGATATGAACATTGATAAACCACCTTGATATCAGTAGATGTGCACATTGATAAACTACCTGATATCAGTAGTAGATGTGAACATTGATAAACTACCTTGATATCAGTAGATGTGCACATTGATAAACTACCTGATATCAGTAGATGTGCACATTGATAAACTACCTTATATCAGTAGATGTGCACATTGATAAACTACCTGATATCACTAGTAGATGTGAACATTGATAAACTACCTGATATCAATAGTAGATGTGAACATTGATAAACTACCTGATAACAGTAGATGTGAACATTGATAAACTACCTGATATCAGTAGTAGATGTGCACATTGATAAACTACCTGATATCAGTAGATGTGCACATTGATAAACTACCTGATATCAGTAGTAGATGTGAACATTGATAAACTACCTGATATCAGTAGTAGATGTGAACATTGATAAACTACCTGACATCAGTAGTAGATGTGCACATTGATAAACTACCCGATATCAGTAGATGTGCACATTGAAAAACTACCTGATATCAGTAGTAGATGTGCACACTACCTGATATCAGTAGTAGATGTGCACATTGATAAACTACCTGATATCAGTAGATGTGAACATTGATCAACTACCTGATATCAGTAGTAGATGTGCACATTGATACACTACCTGATATCAGTAGTAGATGTGCACATTGATAAACTACCTGATATCAGTAGTAGATGTGAACATTGATAAACTACCCGATATCAGTAGATGTGCACATTGAAAAACTACCTGATATCAGTAGTAGATGTGCACACTACCTGATATCAGTAGTAGATATGCACATTGATAAACTACCTGATATCAGTAGATGTGAACATTGATCAACTACCTGATAGTAGTAGATGTGCACATTGATAAACTACCTGATATCAGTAGATGTGAACATTGATAAACTACCTGATATCAGTAGTAGATGTGAACATTGATAAACTACATGACATCAGTAGATGTGAAAAATTGATAAACTACCTGATATCAGTAATAAATGTGAACATTGATAAACTACCTGATATCAGTAGTAGATGTGAACATTGATAAATACCTGATATCAGTAGATGTGCACATTGATAAACTACCTGATATCAGTAGATGTGAACATTGATAAACTACCTGATATCAGTAGATATGCACATTGATAAACTATCTGATGTCAGTAGTAGATGTAAACATTGATAAACTACCTGACATCAGTAGATGTGAAAAATTGATAAACTACCTGATAAACTATCTGATATCAGTAATAGATGTGAACATTGATAAACTACCTGATATCAGTAGTAATGTGAACATTGATAAACTACCTGATATCAGTAGAAGATTGCACATTGATAAACTACCTGATATCAGTAGCAGATGTGCACATTAATAAACTACCTGATATCAGTAGTAGATGTGAATATTGATTAACTACCTGATATCAGTAGTAGATGTGCACATTGAAAAACTACCTGATATCAGTGGTAGATATGAGTATTGATAAACAATCTGATATCAGCAGTATAGATACGAGCATTGTTAAACTACCTGATATCAGCAAAGATGTAAACTTTGATAAACTACCTGATATCAGTAGATGTGAACATTGATAAACTACCTGATGTTGCAGTAGATGTGAACATTGATAAACTACCTGACATGAACAGTAGATGTAAGTATTGATAAACTACCTGATAGCAGCAGTAGATGTGAGCATTAATAAACTACCTGATGTTGCAGTAGATGTGAGCATTGATAAACTACCCGATATCATCAACAGATATGATCATTGATAAAATACCTGTCAGTAGTAGATACAAGTATTGATACCTGATACCAGCAGTAGGTGTGAACATTGATCAACTACCGATATCAGCAGTAAATGTGAGCATTGGCAAACTACCTGATTTCAGTAGTAGATACGAGCATTGATAAACTACCCGATATCTGTAGTAGATACGAGCATTGATAAACTACATGATATCAGCAGTAGATATGAGCAGAGGAGCTTTGAGATACAACATTCAAATTAATGGGGCCTAGTATGAACAGCCCTTTAATACAGAGTCCACAACTTAGTTCCCCCATATACTTTTTAATATAAATAAAAAATATTTGACGGAATGCAAACATGTAAAAAGATATGGGTACTAGTAGCTTTATTTGGTTTACATAGGGATCAAATTATAGCATCGCACATCATTGCATTCAATCACAATAGTTCATTATGTAAAATTGTTAAAAAAAAGAGTCCAGTGGAGTCAAATCTCAAACAATACAGTTGACCAAGTCTATTGATCTAATTGTTAAAGAAAACCAGACTGCTATGGACTCGGTGCAACTTTTAAAATGGCCTCTTTACTTACACAATTAACCATTGCGACGGAACGCAACGATGTGTGACGCTATAAATTGGTTCACATGTAATAGGGCTATACATTCCTTTTTATATTTCAACATTTCGTAAAATATTTTTAGACTTATTTTAAAAAATATTAGGGGGAAACTTATAAGCTGTGGACCCTATATATACAATACAGCACAAACAGAAATACCTCATTCGATACAAGTTACTACTACTTTTATATCAAAGATATTGTTTTATTTTCCCTAAATGAGAAAAATTGATGATGTATGTACTCCACACTACTTAGTATACATAAATAAATTCATTTAATTTTCCAGAAATCTTTATTACCAATTAGCAAGTTGCATTGCACATACATGAAATTAAGGGAGGGGTCAGGACCGTAATGCATAAAATTTAATATTTTGAGGCAATATTTGTACTTTTAGCAAATTGTCAGCTATTTTTGTCAAAGTTCCCCCCTAAAAAAAGTCCTGGTTAAGCCACCGAGCTGAAACATATTAACAATTTCGAAATCTAGTTGGATTTTACACATTTTTGTCTAAATTTTTGACTCAATTTGTTTGGAATTTCAAAACCTTTCACCACTTTTCCACTGCATTCTGATAAAAAAAAACTGATGAAATTGGTTGGAATTACAAAATCTTCCACAAGTGGGGGTGATTTTCAAACGGAACAGCCTATTTCTAACACTGATAACTTCATTTTTCAAATTACTGATATCAGCCTAAGTAGATCAATCATGTGACAAATTATAGAAATTTGATAATTATGATTATTCCTATTAATTATTATCCAAAGTGAAAGCCACTGTCACCTGAAGTCTTCAAATCCAGGTGGCGCTTTAACTTTAAGAGGTTTTACATCACTAGCCACTGGTATCCTGACTTCCTTGCTAGAAGCCTGTTCATCTGATCTTACTGCATCACCCTTCTGAGAACGATCTTCACCAGAGTCTAATTTGGAAGACTTCTCATCCCTTTGATTTTCTTGACCATGTTTTTCTGACAAATTCTTATTGGTAGTCCTTTCATCTTTTTGATTTTCACTGCCATGATCACGATCATAACTTTGTCTATCCCTTCTTGCATCAGTTCTATTTCTCGGCTGATAGTTCCTGCGATTTCCCGACCTATGCTGCTCACCCTTTCTATCGATACCCTCTGAATTTAAACTTGATTTTTCCGGTTTGGATTTTTCATTTTCCGATACCACGCCTGATCTTTTCTCCTTATTATCATCATAATTTCTCCTTCTATCACTACGAGGTCCATCTCTACGACTACCCATCTCTTTTCTTGGATAATCATCATTCCTACGATCACTTCTCGGTCTGTAATCTCTCGAGTTATTACCACCACCGCCCCTTCTTGGCTCATTTTGTCCTCTTTTATCCTGCCTTGAGGTATTTCTCGGTCTTTCCCTTTGATCACGATGATCCCTCTTTTCCGGACGACTATCCTTTTCCAAAATTTCAGCCTTTTCGTGAGTTTTACTTGCACCTGTTTTTTCATCTTTGGACGTAGGAGAGCTTTCATCTCTATCAGCCGATTTTGTGATAGGTCTACTGTGATCGGACTCTCTCCTCCTCTCTGGATCACTTTTAGTATTTCCTTTCTCAATCCGTCTACCATCTGAAGCATTTGAGAACCTCTGCCTGTCATTCCTATCATAATACCTCTCCCTTCTATTGTCCCTTCCATACTGTCTACCACTCCCTCTGTCCTTTGTGCCAGATTTCTTTTCATCCTTAAAATTACTGTTACACGTTTTGCTCCCATCTTCGTCAGCTTTACCTTCCTTTGTGCCGTTTACCGCCACTTTCTCATCCTTGCCATCACCATCATGTCCTATCTGTTCCTCTGACATTGAAACCTTCTTTGAAGACATGTCTTCATTTTTAGCCTCATTGGAAGTCTTAGAAGACATGTCTCCATCTTTAGCCTCACTAGAAGTCTTAGTCTCTCTTGATCCATCCTCATCCCTGGACCTCCTTACTCTCCTTTCATCGTCTCTCCAATTACTCCTATCACTTCTATAATACTGCCTGTCCCCGTATCTCCCAGAGGAGGCTGGACGTGAACTCCCACATCCTCTACCTCCTCTTCTGTCCCCGTATGATTTATTATAAGAATTGCTTGTCCTTTTCTCTCCATCAGCGGCTCGTCTTTCAGAATTATTATACCTTGGCTGAGATCTTCTGTCTTTAGATTTATCAGGTTTTGTGTCTTCTTCTTTGATGGATTTTTGATCTGTTGCTGTTCTTCTTACTTTTTCGTCTGAGGTGGCTGAACTAATCACAGAGCTCATTGGTAATGTGGGTGTCTGTACAGGGCAAAAAAAAATATTTCAAAATTTAATAATTGAAGAAAATTGTGACTTTTGTTGTCCTGACCTTGCTATTACTGAATACTACACCTAAGGTGGTCCTACACCCCTTGATAAATTTGTGACTATTTTTATCAAAAAATAATAACACACTGGTAACAAAAGTAATGTATATTAAAGGGGCAAGGAATCCAGTTACTACACTGGAATTTCAGCGACTCAAGACAAGCGGTACGTTATTTATGATAAAAAAAGAGGTACCACTAGAATGTACCTAATTTCTTAACATATATAATGAACCACTTGTCTTGAATCACTACAATTTCAGTGAAGTAATTCAGTGCCGCAGACAAGGGGGGTTAAGGAGGTGCGTTACCCCCGGGCCCAAGATCCTTGGGGCCCGTAAAAAACAAACATTAATGGGTCCATAAAAGCAAAGCAAAGACACCTCCGGGGGCCTATAAAAAGGGGGCCTGTACGTTCATTTTACCCTGGGGTTGGGAACAGGGGTTGACATCCTAATCTTTTTGAAACTGGCTGCAAGATACATGTACAGCTATGTACATCGGGAAATACGCCACGGCCCCTGCCTATCTAAACTTGGTTAGCGGTACCATTTTAAACTCTTTTACAGTATACTGTCCATGTGACAAATCCAACCAATTAGCTACAAATCTGTAGCATGTCCTAGCCACCCATCTACCCATCATTTTTGTTGGAGAGTTTGCTCCTGGGACGGGCAATTAATCATAGACTGACCATGAATGCTAGTCCTTAAGGTTTACTAGTCTGAAAATAAGGGTTTGCTGGCAAGAAAAGAGGTAGTCTGAAAGTTAGGGTTAGGTTTAGGTTTAGAGGGTTAGGGTATTAGCAAATTTTCAGACTAGAACCCTTATGATTAGTTAGTTTAACTTTAATCTTTCTTTTTTGAGGGTTACACAACTTTAGTGAACACCACTGCTTTCCAAGCAGGCCCTCAGTCAATACAACACATAATATTATAATATAATACAGCATAATACAGAATTGACAGAATATAAAATATATAAAAACATGCAATGCCAGTTAGGGATTCATAAACTATAATTAACGACTAGCAGAAGTAGACAACTCTGAGCTACTTTTTTTATCAATAACACAAAATCGATACAAGTGACATTTTAGACACATTCCCCTTGATCGCTTCACAAATATTTAAATTTACTGAACAAAATAAACCTAATGGGCTATGCCATTTAAAATTCACACTCCCCATGTGGAAGATTTTGGAAATATCTTCCACAGGGAGAGTATGAATTTCAAATGGAATTAGCACATTAGGCAGGTCCATTTGAATTCCATACACCTTCCGAGAAAGATTCAACCTGCATCTTTCACAGAAGGAGGTCGAGTCTCCAATAGAGTTGCTCAATGTGCTCATTCCAATTGAAATTCATACTCCCTATGTGGCAGACATTTCCAAAATTTTCCACAGGGGGAGTGTTGATTTTAAATGCAATAGGCCAATAATCATGCTTGAACTCACCACTGATATATCAATAAGAAATCTATTGCTTTCAGCCTCTACGTCAATGATACCTCCTTTCTCTTTTTGTTTTTGATATAAGGCAGCCATTTTCTTTTGTAGTTTCACCATATCAAGGTCTGGTTTGTACTGTACATCAGGTGCTTTTCTTCTTGGAGTACTGCATAGCTGCTCTAAGTCATATGTAATTACTTCCCTGCACACAGCACAAACAACCTGAAAGAATGTTGAATACAGAATTTAGTTTAAATTTTTGTTATCTGCTCCAGTATATTATTGTCCTTTATAATAAAATCAGGATAGTATAGTGCTGCAGAATGGTGAATCATAGCATAAAATTGGCACAGATGTACAAATGTAGCTCTTGATATGCTTAACAAATCTAGGGGGAGGGCCAAAAATATTTTGTCCATTTCACTGTGATATTTGCCCAAAATGATTTTTCTGACTCGTCTCATGCTAAGTCTTATGAGTTATATAAACCATGCCAACATGTTCCCCTGGTCACAAGGATCCAGAAAAAGTATAGTTTGACCTATCTGTGATGTACGGTTCTCAAGTTATAAGCAAAAAGGTCAAAGGTCACCAGACTGAATACTACATCTCAGCCAAATTTCACATTTTTCACAATACTTTAACAATGGTTTCACCATTCTGCAGCACTAGTAGAATACATCTCAAGTAACATAAATTTATACTACAGGCCAAACATGACACATAACTATGCAGCATATCAGGCCACCATAATACTATATCACCAGACCAAGTTTGATATCCAAGTTTGGATAGATTAAGCCCAAATTTATTGGTTGAGCTATGAGTCTTAAAATATTGGACGAGACGTAGTCAAGTGACTCAAGTCGAATATTTAAAAACTCATAGCGAGACCAATAAATATTGTGCGTAAAGCATTTAATTTTATCATTATTATGTGTTGGATCCAATATTTTCACACTCGTGGATTCATCAATACATAATAATTAACTTTAACGGTCATTTCGTTGAAGCTGCAGAGTGGATTGATGAAAATGTACATAAAATATGCAAATAACATGATACAAACTATACAGCATATCAGGCCACCGTATACTATCACCATCCCAAGTTTGAAGTTGATCGATTATTGTGTTGGGGCTACAGAGTGGCTTAATGAATTTGTTTGAATTTACTTGAATGGGTGACTCCATTTGAAATTCACACCCCTTGTGTGGAAGATTAAGATCATATCTTCCGTTAGGGGTTCATAAATTTCAACTGGAATGCCCCAATATACAACAAACCATTACCTCTTGTTTATCATTTCCTTTTGCTTTGTCATTCTGATCTAGCTTCCCATCTTTCTCTTCTGGATTCTCTAGAGCATGTTGTATATATCTTCCCAAGCAATCACAGTGGAAATGATGATAACAGGCGGTCTTGGTGAAAGCTTCTCCTTCCTACAAACACCAAAAACAGATTATGAGATTAATGGAACAATAACACTCAAGGACGGCTGGTGTTGTTTTGGCACATATATAAAAAGACATCCTTTGTGAAGCTATGACATAAGGAGGTGTTGTACAATCAATGTGTGTTACCCACCATGACTTACAACTAAAGATCTGGAATAAAAACTCAACACGACATAGAGCCATGTAGATGTATGCTAAACATACCGTTATGAGATAGATTCAGGAACAGTGACGTACATAAGAAGCAAGACAGGGGTCAAAGACATCATGGAAAGGATTGGTGAAGTGAAATGGAGATGGGCAGGACATCAGTAGCAAGAAAAATTGACAATAGATGGACACTAGAGTCACCGAGTGGCAACCACAAACGGGAAAGCGGGAAAGGGAAGGCAAAGTCGAAGATGGCGACATGACTTAACAACAGATATAGAGGCGCGAAGCAAGGGATGCACAAGACAGACAGATATGGAAGATTCTTTAAGAGGGCTTCATATAATTAAAATATAACAGAGGATAAAACAGCCTAGGTGAGATGGCAGAGGATGTTTAAAGACATTCCCATAACCCAATGGGGTTTCTGACCTTAGTATGTCTGGCTTTTTTACACATGTGGCAAGTTGACCATACCTTGCATTGGGATTGTGTGCAAATATCTGGTGTTTTCATCCTATTATTTAACATTCAAACCATTGAGACTTATGAATAAAATTAATGCAGTGGGACAATATGAATGTTTCCTGTAAGAAAATCAAATATCAGTCATAATCTCAACTATTAGCTCGTTGGCTGCAGTTTTAAAATTACCATTTTGTGTGTGTGGCAATGGGGACTTTGCCTTTAAAATTAGGTTATATTGATCAAATTTCCCAATCATAGTGCATTGTAGGAATGCCTTTAAGCCTCCTCTGGTGAGGTGGGGTGAGGCAAGGTAACAATTTGGTAACAGAATACACAAAGGTTGCACAGAGCTACTCAGAAGAGTATCAGAAGACTTACTATTCAGCCAACCCATAGAATTGTCTTGAGTAGCGGGCCTTCTGAATAATGGCCTTTCTGAATAGCGACAGAGGAGGCTTAAAGGCATTCCTACAATGCACTATGATTGGGAAATTTGATCAATATAACCTAATTTTAAAGGCAAAGTCCCCATTGCCACACACACAAAATGGTCATTTTAAAACTGCAGCCAACGAGCTAATAGTTGAGACTTAGGACTGATATTTGATTTTCTTACAGGAAACATTCATATTGTCCCACTGCATTAATTTTATTCCTAAGTCTCGATGTTATGAATGTTAAATAATAGGATGAAAACACCAGATATTTGCACACAATTCCAATGCAAGGCATGATCAACTGTACCATATGTGTACAAAAGCCAGACATACAAGGTCAGAAACCCCATTGGGTTGTAGGAATGTCTTTAAACATCCTCTGGAATAGCGAGTTCTTTTGTTTTATTCTACCCTGTGTAATCACAGAATATATATAGTCTGTTCCTAACCCTAATTTGGGGGCCACTAGATTCTACAATGACACCTTCTATACAAAATGTTCACTGGACAAAATTTTATGACTGACAGGCTTTCTGACTGACAGGGTTTCTGACTAGCAGGCCCTCTGAGTTATAGGTCATTTTGAAACTAAAACTACCAATTAGGCAGAATTCTAATAAGCAGACCTTCTAACTGGTGGGTTTTCTGAAAAATGGGTCTTCTTAATTATAACTGACAGGTTCCCTGTTGCATTCTTATTCCTGGTGTGCTTGTCATCATACAATATCTTACATACCAGGAAAGAAGTACTTAATTCCAACAAGTTTGTGCACCATTACCTATGGACCGTTGATGTCTGGATTTTTAAAAAATCAATAAATTGGTCACTCAATATCGATAAAAATCGATAAATCAATTTCCTTCCAATTTTACTCATATCTTCTACATAAATTTGTGTTGACATAACCCATACATATGTAACAGGATGCATCATGCCATTTGGACTCACAAATGCACCAGCCACCATCCAGGGACTTATGGAGCGTTTGCCATTTGGATTCACAGATGCCCCAGCCACCTTCCAGCGACTTATGGAGCTCAATTTCAGTCCTTTTTTCCAGGTTTTTTTTGTGTCAGTTCCTGCAGAACTGACACCTTTAGTACAGGTTTGACGATCACGTGACAATTCGAATCATCATATCGAAATATCACGTGGGTAAAAATATCAATATCGATATCAATACTATTCGTCAATTCAGCCCCAAACCAATTCGCCCACATGCTAATTCGAACCCTGTATATTGATGTACAAAAAAAGTTGGCCAAATTTAACAATTTCGTGATTTTCTCCATAACTGTTGTTTTTACACCAAATCTGTATATTTAGATGCCTTGATGTCTTGCATTCGGTCACAAACCAATTCGTTGTACTTTGTTCACTTAACCCTCTATCTTTTAAACCAAATATCCTAAAGAGTCGTGTGATATGTCGAACTTTTCCTCAGGTCATAAAGAACAAAAAAGTCAGCGTCACAGATCTGTACGTGAGCGGGTACGTAGTCAAGCAGTTATTGTGGCCCACACAACACGGGCTTCCGGTGAGCTGCCGGTCCTAGGAAATGGAATATTACTGATAAATATATAAAGATGGCAAAATCAGTAAACCAGTTTAAGTTACAAATAAAGAAAAGTCTAATAAAAATTACATCTAATATTTAGGCATTATTTAATGACCCATCTCCACCCCAACTATCAATTTCTTCTGTGAACTGTGGAATGTCTATATGAAATGTTATAAATATTTATATTGCTTCTTTCTTTGCATGTTCTTCTCCTCTTTCTTTTATTTGTTAGCTTTGTGTAATTGTATGTTGTAACTTAAGGCAGTGTAAGGGGTGCTCGCTTCAGGCCTTTTGAGCATCTCCTCATTCAAATGTTGTGTCTTTTATATATATTTTGTATGTCGATTTGTATGAAAATAAAATGATGATGTATGATGATGATGATGTACATCATTTCCTACAGAGTCGTGTGATATGTCAAACTTTTCCCTTAGTCATAAGGAACAAAAAAAAAAAGTCAGTGGTCGCATATCTGTAGGATCATTGGTTAATAAGATATAGTCACTTTTTAAATTTTTAACCAAATATCTTAGAGAGTCGTGCCATATGTCAAAAAGGAACAGAAAAGTCAGTGGTCGCATATCTGTAGGATCATCGGTTAATGAGATATAGTCACTTTTTTGTATCGCTTGTGCACTTAACCCCTTGTTTTTTACTTCTGGATATCGTTTGAGTCAAATGATTTTTCATTTTTTTAAAGCTTATGATATATTTTCTAAACACGAAATAAAACAAAATTGACCGCCAGCCGACTTTACAGCTGTTTCGGATGGACGGTCACATATATCCATTAACATATTAAATCGTTTATCCCTTTTGGTCAATTTCGAATTGGTTTGTGGCTGACTTAGCTTGGGGCCAATGCATGAATTGGCATATGGCCAAGTCAACTGTGGACTAATTGGTTTGGGCGAATCGACCTGCTTCCATGCTGATACCCGAAATGCCGAAAAATTACGTGCTTTTACAAGGCAAAAAGCAACTTTTCTAGGCATTGTTGACATGGTGCCCCGCTAAAGAAAGTTTCCTACTATAAAGACCTAACTTTTGAGATGGTTTGTACGGTTTGAAGGTGCAAAATTACTATAAGCTTATAATAAGGCGCCGTTACCGCCGGGTCACCATCAACGACTTTGACAGATGACGTCATCAGACGCAATCTCTGTCTTGATAATATCGACATGGAGCACGTAGTGTGATGGACTGGAAACTTCACGCATCGATCTGAGGACAGCTTTCAAACATAAGTCTTGATAGTAATACGCTGTTTTTATAGCCTATATCTGGTGGCAGCAGCATTTTTCTACAGTCACATGATAATGGCACCGGCGGATAATACACGGGGGAAGCCGACCAGCCGACAGTGTCCACATTTTTTTTTTTTTTTCCTTTTTCAGCTTTTTGTATTTTATCTGTACTTGGAGCTGGTGGGGGAGAGAAAGCATAAAATACATTCAGGAAAAAATACAACTCGAACCAAAGATCAAGGCTCCATTTCAAATTTAACCCTAAAAATCACTCATTTTTGAAACCGACGTTGTTCAAATTTATGCCAACACTTCACCTCTGAAATAAAATATTGGGATTTTTTCTCAGATTCCTTCATGTAGACACTTGCCAGAAGCAAATGAGCTGAAAACGGGCGAATTTTGACAATTATCTTGAAAATAAAGCCGCAACAAGCTCAAATAAGCGGTGGACTATTTTAACCGAATTTCACTGGTAGGCCTACATAAATCGTGGAGTGATTTGGTGGTGCGCCCTCTGAAAAGATTTGAAGAATAGAAGGCTGACGTTGCGCCAAAACATGTGGGCCTATTTAATGATATATGAACTGCCACTCATGTTCTTGTCAGCGCTACAGTGCAAAACTTCTCTTTAACATTACATTCAAATAATAATTACATTGTAAATTGGAACTGACACCAATTTTTTTCAGGAATACTTGTTTCTATTAGCAACTAGGATACATTGATTTTCTTCTGAAAGTAATATCGGCAATGTTGATATTATTGGATAGTTGACTTATTGATTATTATCGATGTATCGATTAAGAGTGTATGAAATCTCTTTTTCTCTGCATTACCTTAAAGTCTTCTAGGCATATCACACACTGTCCATGTGGAGTATTGTTATGAGTTAAGGCTTCCTTTGCAACCTAAAAAGACATAAATGATCTATTTATAAAAACTGACAATTCATCATCCGCTGCTTCATACTGTAATAAACACATCAAAAGAAATAAGTCCCCCTCTCAAAATTACGTCATATCATCGTGGAATAAAACTTTGTACCAATAAAACTAACTGAGAAATAATTATATGACTCTTTGCTATGTGTTGTGTGAAAATGAAAGATGTCAATGACTTCATGGACAAAACCTGCCCATTCCAGAAGTCACAAAGTAGGCCTATGCTTGTTAACTACAAGGCGTATTGGGCCAAGGAATGGGACTGGCCATCTTAGAACTCACTGTACTGAGCCCTGCATCAAGATGGGGATTTGCATGGCTGAATGATCAAGAATGTTCACTTGGTGAGGATTTTAAACTGCACTCAACCACAGTCCACATGGGTTTTGCATTAGTGACAAGCCATGAATCAACTTTTGTGACAAGCATAGGCCTACTTTGTGACTTTAGAAAAGGGCAGTTTTGTCTTCAATATGGGCTCATTCAGCCCTGAAGTCATGGACATCTTTCATTTTCACACAACATTTAGTAAATAGTCAAATAATTATTTAACCTTAAAAGAAGCTTAATCCCATGAGAACTACCTCAGACTGCCTATTGGTCAAAAAAGAAGTTGTCATTATCAATTGGACCAATCAGCAACATTGTTAGAATAATTTCACCATGCAAAAAAAATAGGGCAAATTATTTGCAAAGCTCCATTCTGATTGGTGTTTAAAGTAAAGATATTTTGTAATTGACCAATCAGAGGCAATGTTAGATCAGCAGGTTGTACTCATGTCTACTTACCTCAATTAATTCATAAAGCATAGCAGATCCTTTCTGTTCTGAGGCAAGCTCTTGTAATTGACTCTTAATGCTGAAAACAATCAAAGATAAAATAATAAATTCATACCGACCAAAAAGCATGGTTGCCACATAAATGAGCTATTTTTCTCTTCCAATTTTGGTATATGGATGTGTAAGTTTTTAAACTTTTCCTGAAAAAATAGCCCAATTTTGGCTAACTGTAGCAATTTGCATTAAATTTGGCTAAAAAAATTGACTTTTTCAAAAGTTCTTGAAAATTTTGTATATGGATGGGACCACTTTCAAATTCTCAGCAGCACAATTAGCATCCCCATCCCAGGATTTTGTTACCCAGTAAGGCAGGTGACCGGTTGCGATTTAGGCTAGCTACATCTGATAGATAGATATACATGTATGTGACCATCCAGCACAACTGAGCCCTGAAGTCACCAATCATCATTTATGAGATATTCAACCAAAATATTCTGCTTGAAATTAGTTTTAAAATGATGTATATCATGTCTATAGTACTTGACATTTAAGAAGTGAAAAATCAATAAAACAGTCAATAAATCCTTTGTTTCCTATTGTTTATTGTTAAGTTCAATGGAGCATATCTCAATAGTGGCACTGGCGACATCCGGGCTCAGTTGTGGTGGATGGTCACATATTGGCAATTTTTTGTGATGCCACAAAACAACATTACGCTCCTTGTGATTGCTCATTATGATCAGAGGCAGCACCAGGATTTTTTCTCCGGGGTGGGGTGGCAATGAGGGGCCAAAGAAAAATTGCAGGGATTGCAAATGCCCCCTTGACATGCCCCCCCTCCCTTGGTGCTGTCACTGAGTATAAGCAATAGACCTGGAGCAGCTGTTTAGTAATTGTCGAGAGTCTCAATCTGTTCTCATTATAGTAGTACATTCTTAACAGACATAGTCCGACGAGTAGAACATTTTTTTTCCTCATTTACCAGACTGTGTTCAGCTCAGACTTTGATCACTATCTCATATGGCACAAGAAAGATAAATTGCGAAAGTCCAGTTATCGCGTTAGTGGACTTTCGTGGTAAATCTTTCTTGATGATCAGAGTCCGCATGAGTAAAGTTGGTAACTAAGAAAAAACAGGTCCTATTCATCAGAATAAACAGACACAGAATACGACCTCTCAAGGTAGTCCTATTCATCAGAATAAACAGACACAGAATACGACCTCTCAAGGTAGTCCTATTCATCAGAATGAACAGACACAGAATACGACCTCTCAAGGTAGTCCTATTCATCAGAATAAACAGACACAGAATACGACCTCTCAAGGTAGTCCTATTCATCAGAATAAACAGACACAGAATACGACCTCTCAAGGTAGTCCTATTCATCAGAATAAACAGACACAGAATACGACCTCTCAAGGTAGTTCATTTTTTTGGTTCAAAATCATAAACTATGCCAGGTACTTACTTTGTCAACTGTTCATCTGATATGCCTCTTGGGTTTTTAATAGCTATGTCAGGTAGCTCATCTGGGTACTGAAAAAGAACATGGGTTGAAAGATATTTATATACTAATAGGTAAAGGGGATGAACCTGGGTTCACAAGTAGGAGTGCCCATCTCTCTTTCAAAGCGATTGGGCCAGACTCCTCCGTGAAATGTTGCTGCAGGGGGATTGTTACACCTCCACAGCAAGTCTGTTACATGCCCAGCATTGAATAACGTCAGTACAGCTTTGTACACCTGGGTGGGGAGAAGCAATATGTGTGAAAAGCATTGCGTTAGAAGTGGTCAACACCTTGGCACTACAGGGATTTGAACCACTACCTTATTATGAATCAAAGTCTTAGACCGCTGCGCCACAGTGCCTCACTAGTATACTGCGCCAATAAAGTATCCTTACACTTGGAAAAATAATCACAATTTCCAAACTGAACAATATTGGAGTAATTTTGTTTCTTTAATAGATGCACTATATAATCCTGCACATTATGACACCACATTGAATCCAATGTGACTTCAAGAAGTAAAGTTACAAGCATTTGATTAGACGAAGGTCCAGTTTTAAAAGTGACAATCTGGCCTATTCAAAACTCCACAGACCACAAATCTGGTTTGAGAGTGGTGAATGGCTCATCTATGCGTTTGGCTTTAATTTAAAACAAAAGAAAACTGAAACAAAAGAACTGACAAATAAAATGAAAGTTATGAAAAGTACAGAGAAATAAAAACTGAAATAAAAAATGCTTTAAATAACACTTCATTGAAGAAACTGTGTTGTCTCTTTGTTGCGCTTGTTGGAATCTTTTTGCGCCTTGTATAGGCCAGTTTGTCACTTTTAAAACTGGACCTTCGTCTAATCAAATGCAATTGTAACTTTGCTTCTTGAAGTCACATTGGATTCAATGTGGTGTCATAATGTGCAGGATTAGATAGAGCGTCTATTAAAAAAACAAATTTATCCCAATATTGTTCAGTTTGGAACTTGTGATTATTTTTTCCAAGTGTATGGATACTTTATTGGTGCAGTATAGAATATCCCAAAACAATTACCTGTGTACTGAGGGTTAAGATGAGTGTAAGGCACACATACTGCAAGTCTGCATTGTCAGCTGTTGATGGATGAAGGGTCACACTTAGTATCATTGGTTGACCACTGAAAGAAAAATGAAAATATGGTATTATTGAGAATTCGCCCTATGACAACCCTTCTGCAAATCTAATTCAAGGTGTGAATTTTGTTCATTTTGAACAATTGCAAGTAAAAACGAGGTGATTTACTCACATTTTTAGTGACGTTTCACCACTACACTAGTGGCTTCATCAGACTGGCAACTCATCACATCTGACTGCTTGCTTTTATAGGCAACAGGATGCACCGTGGAGGGCGTGATGAGTTGGTCAAAGATGTTGTTGAGCGCGTAGGCCCCCTCAAAAACGTCACTAAAAACGTGAGTAAATCACCTCGTTTTTACTTGGAATTATTCAAAATGAACAAAATTCACAGTTGATATCAACATTCCTAATGAACTTGTTACTTGATATGCATTTGTCTTTTCATGAATATTGAATGTGTATCAGAGCTTGAATTTCAGGGAGGCCAACAAGGCCATAGCCTGCCCTTTTCAGTTTTAGCCGGAGTGCCCCAGATCTTGATCAACTTCAAGGTATTCCTTATCACTCGATGGCCTTGGTGCCCTTCTTTCTTGGCCCAGTGAAAATGGGTGCCCCACAAAATTAATAAAATTCGAGGCCAGATGTGTTACGGCCTTGGACTCATAATCCGAGAGCTTGCTCGACGTGCGTGGGTTCAATTCCCCGTCCCACCACTGTGTTGCGCCCTAGGGCAAGGCGCTTTGCCTCGCTTGCCTCACCCCACCCAGGTGCAATGGGAAGCTGTTAGGGTAGTCACAGTCGTTGTACTGATGGACCCTGCGCCACTTGTAGGCTGCAAACATGGTTCCGACATATTCTAATGATGGCAGAATAAATGTAAAGCGCTTTGAGGCTGTTTACGGCATAAAGCGCTATATAAATATCTACATTTATTTTTTTTTTAATCAAAACTTACCTTTCATCATGTTGTACTTCCAACTCATTGACATATATTGCTTGCAGAAGTCCTAGTTCTTGCTCTATGGCACTGAAGGTGTAAGCAAAGTGAGACAATATGTGAGTGGACACTACGAATGAGCCGTAATCTCAGCAAATTGTATTCTGAGATACAGTGCAAAATGTGCGTGCAGGTCGTATTCAGGTGTCTCAATTAGGCGCGACATGTTTCTCATTTGATAGCGATTAAACCAATCAAAATCCTATTGCTGAAGCGGATAATTATCTAATCATTAAATAGCTCTAGTCTTTGTTTGCATTGGCTAAATCCTGTTCAAGTGCTGGGTTACAATTGCATTGTATTTTGTCTAGGTATGTATAACCAACAATAACAATGAGAGGACATTCCTGAACCTCGTTGACTTGGGGATGATTTGAAATGACCGCCAATTATGACTTTATTACCAGCAATGTGGAAAAAGAGACACACGTACACGTAGAACCGAAAAAAGTTACCATTTTGTTGAAGGAGCAGAGTTCAACAAACCATAACCCCGCTTCTGGATATCGTTTGAACTTTGAAGTCAAATGATATACTATTTTAAAGCTTATGATATATTTTTTCTAAACATGAAATAAAACAAAATTGACCGGAGCCGACTTTACGGCCGATTCGTAGTGTCCAGTCACATACATGTATATATAACTTTGTTGCTTTTAAACCTGAAAATTTTTCTAAAATTCTTTGCCCCCCCCTTTACACATGCGAGATTTTGGGGAACCCGAATTTAAAACCTTTAATTGTCTTATCATAATGCGAGTGCAGCGAGCAGGAAATTTTGCATATTTGAATGTGTTCCTAGCGTTTTCCTACACCTTTTTACGGTGTAATAAAGAAATGGTGCCCAAAATATCTGTGCCAAAAATCACTTGCCCTCCCCTTTTGACCTGCCAAAAATCGCTTTGCAAGACCCCCCCTTTCGACCTGCCTAAAAATGCTTGCCCCCCCCCCCTTTTGGCCTGCCAAAAAATCTTTGCCCTCCCCTATAATTCACCCGACCGGGGGTACACATAATTATTGCACCACCGCTTAGGCCTATATAGCTAGGAATAAATACCAGAAATACTTTAACCTTCAACATGCTATGATGAATAAAATTATCATCAAGTGGCAATCTTTTTAAATCATATAAGCTCTTGCAGGGGTGTAGCAAGAGCATCAGGGGCCTATGGACAAGGATCTGTACGGGCCCTTTTAACCAGGGGATTCATGGGGGCCCTGGAGACCCAACTCACATGCCGTGGAAGGCACATGCACTCAAGTCAGCGGCCAAGTTTGGGTTTACATATAATATAGAGGGGGACTAACATATTTTGTTCGGATGTTACTAGGTACATTTGTGCGCAAAACACGCAAAAAACCTCAATTTCAGACTATTTTAACGAATACTGGACACTGGACCCTCAGTACATCTGGTTGTGCTAGTTCCAGTATAAAACTGTAACCATCATAGACTCAGGTCCGTAGATATAGGGTTGTAAAATTCCCGGAAATTTTCGGAGAGGAAAGTTTTCCCCAGAAATTTTGGGAATAAACGGGAATTTTCAGGAATTTTGGGAATTTTGGGAATTTTCAGGAATTTTCGGGAATTTTCATTCAAATCTAAAAATCAAAGTTTAAACAGGGGAATCACTGTGTAGATTAGGGTATTGGAGTAATTTATAAGAGCATACAATCATAATAAAGAACTTCAAGAATGATCAATAACCATTTTTATCAAAGAAAACAACAAGCATGACTACGTTATGTTTTTGTTCTGTAAAACATCTTACACTAGCTAGTACAATGAGTTTTGAAACAATAATCACAAACTCTGATTATCTTAAATCTTATTACGGTACATGAAGACTTCTATTATTTTAGTAATAGAACACTTTAGCACTATCAACATTTTTGTTACCAGCTTAAAGTGATCTTGAATATTAAATTTAAACTCTCATTCAGTGCTACATGTGGCTCTTAAGATGTGCACTATAAAGATCTTGCATGAGTTCATGCATGGGAGTTAACGTCGTCTGTTCAGTACCAAAATACACATGTACCATGATGTAGGCCTATAGGCACATTTTTTTTGCGTTTGGTTGGACTTTTGAAAATTAAAATACAAATGATCACCAATTATTTTTCATAATCACCAATTATGCCAAAACATAAATTTTACAGCATTCATATTCAACAGGGTTGGCGCGATTCAAATCTTAAATCACAATTTAAATCAAATGATTTTTAAATCAAGTATTTCATATTTTACCATTTTTGATAAATGTAAGCTAATTTCTTTCTGACTGTTTTACTTCATTCCTAATGCTTCTTCAACTTTTGGATGCAATTAAATACCTCTACGATGTCAGCATATCTACATGTATTGCTAAAAATTCATCTTCAAGGTGCAGAATTCAACAGGTTTTTCCCCATGATTTTACCAATTTTTTTCTTTGAAATTTTCAAAAGTTAAAACATGTTTTGATTTTTTGTAAATACCTGATAGGATTGTACAATATGTCTATCATTCCACTGAACTCTCTAGGCTTTATCATGGGGTATAGCAGTTCTTGAAATTAAAAAAGATATAAAAAAATCGATTTAAATAAAATAAAACCCATTTAAATCAAATAAATTGATTTTTTTTTTAAATCAAAAAAAATACAAAAAAATCGGCAACCCTGATTATTCAAGATTTAAGAAGTATAGTATCACTTGTGCTGTTAAAGTATTTAACGAATGATTTCTGAAAATGATAAGAAAATTTTCCATTTTCATAGCAATTTGAACCTCGATTGAGGAAGTCAATTATATGACATGGCAAGTTACGGTACATGTACATCGTCAATCAAAATGACTCCCATATTCTAAAGGCAAAATAAAGAGGAATGTTTAAAGTCTCAGTGACTCAAAGCTATTGAAAAATCCCAACTGCATACATTTTTGGTTAAGAAATAGCAATTAGCTATTTATAAAACTAATTGGGAATTCCCAAAATATGCAACATTTTATGATGAAAATATACAAGATGCTGGACTTGGAAAATCCCACATGAAAAAATCTTTGTCATTTATTTAATACTGAAAATCTGTGGTAAAAGAACATACAAGGGGGTATCCAAAAGTTTTTGACATCACCCAGAAGCGAAGGAGCTATATCGATGAAATTTTGTCAGTGTAATTACTGGTCCTTCTCTACATGGTCCAAAAATGGTCTCATAAGTATGTTTACTTTTTTTACAGGTGGCGCGAGATGGGCAGTACATGTAGGCGCATAACCTGTAAAATGGTGAAAATTGAGGCACGCAGCATGATTAAGTTCCTGCATTTGAAGGGTTAGGCCTACAATGCTCAGAAAATCTATGATGAAATTAAAGCTATCCGCTACGGTGATGATTGCTCATCATATGGCACTGTTGCTTTTTGTAAAAGGAATTTCCAAACTGGCCACATGTCCCTCACAGATGAGCCAAGAAGTGGATGTTGACAATTGAAAGAACATTTTAAGACCGATATTCAACTTCTAGTACGGTAACCAAAATTAATTAGTGGTAGGCCTTATTTGTCCAAAATTTCGCGAGCTCCACACGCAATTCTTTAAAGAATTAAAGCCATATGGCCGTGTGTCTTGAAGTGGGGTTCCTTTGCGTTTCGTTAGTAAATTTCTAGGTTCGCGCATCATTTTGCATTGAAACATTCATAACTTCCAAATTATAGATCCTATCATAGCAAAAGTAAACATTTTCTGAATGGAAAAAGTCCAATCTTTCCAAAAATGGCATCTAAATTACAGTAGGGGTAAGTCTAAATCAGGTAAAAATCCAAATATGTATGAAAAAGTTGTCAAAAAGTAGCACCTCCTCAAAATGATGTAACATCCAAACCATAGCACCTATCAAAAAAACAACCTTATTGGTGCAAAGTAGAGGCAATAACCCACCCACAAATGTATACTTTGATAGAGTTACCCCTACTTGATGTACTTTTTTGATACACGGAATGACACGTTACAAAATTTTCCATCAAAATTTGAGGAAAATACAAAAATAATACTTGAACTGCTACAAGGGCCTCTTTATACTAAAATCTTAGTGTATTCTTAAAAACATTAATACATTTGCAAAGTGCAAGCAACAACCATCCTAAAAATGTTTACTTTGATAAGGTTACGCCTAAATAGGGTACTTTCTGTGGTGTGATGTCACTTACGGTACACCAAAACATGCCGACATAAGATGTACATTTTGTTCAGTTTTAAAAAATTAAAAGAACCAATCTCTTGTGTTGACTTCAAAATGTAAAATGTACAGGTAATAACTACAAGTTTAACTTACTTTCAGATTCTTCCCTGCAATAGCAGTCTTGCTTGCCAGTATTCAGTTTTTTAACAGAGCAAATTATGTCTTCATGATCAGCTGAGTTTAGGACATACAAATCGGGTTTCTTGATACTTTTGTTGAGATCAAGTCCAACATAAATTATATTATAATTAATTAATTCATTCATTAATTAATTAATTAATTGATTAATATTAATTAATTAATTAATTAATTAATATATCACAAAACAAATAGATCTTAATAGTATAAAAGTAGAGATTTAAAGACTTCATTCACTGCTGTAATGTAGAAAATCATGATTAACTGATGAGTGCTCGTTTCTCCCATAGACTTTACATGGTGCCGTATTTTGCACCACCCAGCGTCTTCCGTTTACTTAATTGATTAATTAATTCTTAATTATTTAATTAATATTAATTAATATATCACAAAACAAATAGATCTTAATAGTATAAAAGTAGAGATTTAAAGACTTCATTCACTGTTGTAATGCAGAAAACCATGATTAACTGATGAGTGCTCGTTTCTCCCGTAGACTTTACATGGTGCCGTATCCCAATTTTGCACCACCCAGCGTCTTCGTTTACTTAATTAATTAAATCTTTTTTATTTCAAATCTCAGAACATCAAATTTGGTATCAAATTAAAGAGTACATTCTAGGGCGTTAGGCAGTATCTTATTTAAAGACTTTATTCATTGTTGTAATATTGAAAAACCTTGATGAGCCGAGTGCTCATTTCTCCCATAGACTTAACATGGTCCCGTATGCCAATTCCGTATCCCAATTGCACCACCCTGCGTCTTCGTACTTAATTACTTACAACTTTTTAATTAAAAACCTCAGAATATTAAGTTTGGTATCAAATTAAGGAGTACACTATAGGCTTTAAAATGAATGCAAATTTGATGGCATTGGATATGATTAAAGGTGCTTACTTATTACAAATAGGTCATTTTTTACTAAAATATGAAACAACACCACCCTATTGAGAACACCACTTCACGACACACGGCCATATTATAACATTTTCAAACAAAATAGATCAGCATTTATTTGCCATAAAATGTTAGCTTTTACTGTCAGATATATCCCTTTATTTTTGAGCCGAACAACTACGGCAAAGCAAAGAAAATTGGAATTTACTACCAGCGCACATGTCGCCAATTGATACGCACTACTCCTTCGGTCATGTTGTGGTACGACCCTTTGTTGTGTATATCACCGTCCCATACGCCGTGTACATACCGTACTGTGTGTAAGTGTGTTATGAACATCGTGTATGCGTTCGATTAAATAATTCCATCGTAATAATAAAGCGCCAAATCCGTGTTTTATTCAAAATCTCGGATTTTGACAAAACTACAGCACATAGAGTCTTGATTTTTTGCAGGGTATATTGGTTTAATAAAGTACAATTTAATCGTGTAAAAAAAGGAATTTTAAAAATTCAGTGAGGGTGTCTTCCTCAGCAAATGTTATATTAATATGGCTTTTTACTGAAATTCTCGGGGGGGTAGGGGTGCCAATTTTGTTTCTTGCCCCGGGCGCTACCGACCCTAGTTACGCCACTGGTTCAGACCCAGAACACGATCATATCAGAAATTAATATTTTGTTCTGGTCTGATTATTCGGACTACTGTAACTGGTTGTGCAACTTCCGATTCCGTGACGTGACGTGGAATATTAAATAAATAAGCTTAACTTAAAATGATAACACGAAACGAATATTCACTTGTATGATCTAGACTTGAAACTATCACTATTACTTCAAACGCTTAAGAAAATCCGTAAAATTTCATGAAATTTACCTTTCTTCTGGTTCGATTTCTTCCACGTAAGATGCCATTTTCGTGAAAAAAGACACTTTGTTACTGACAGCTTGTAGCCACCTAATCACAGCATAGTTACTCTTTAGAAAGGAGTGAAATATCCAAGTTGCTATAATTTTAATTAATTAATCCATGATATTTTACCTTTCAAATGATAATCAAGGAATCAAATACATATTTCCAATGCAAATTTTGTAAAATAACAATTATTATACAAAGGTTTCAAATATTTTATTTTCTAGGAAATTTTCCTTTTGCTAGATCAAAGTTTTTCCTCCCATTCAATCACGCATGCGTAGACCAGGGTTGCCAAACCCGCGATTTGGTAGCCCAATTGGGCGACTTTTGAAGATTTTTCCCGCGACTTTTGACAATTTCCTGTCCCATAGAAACCAATGGTTAAGAAAAAAATTGGGCGACTTTTCAACATTGGCTCCCGCGACTTCCGCTAGTTTCCTGCCCCATAGAAACCAATGGTAAAGTGAAAAATTGGGCGACTTTTCGATTATTTGACCCGCGATTCGGTCTGAAATCTTTTGGCAACCCTGGCGTAGACAAAATCAATTACATTGTTTTTGCATTAGTTTCCGGGATTAGTTTTGCCCCGAAAAAAGACTGAAAGAAGCTGTAAAACATCATCATGCCAACTCTACAAATTTTCACGAATGTTCCGAAAGCGTCGCTGCCAGACGGGTTTGTTGCAAAATGCTCAGACATATGGATGGAGCTGATTGGTAAACCGAAAAAAGTGAGTGATATATCATTCACTGTGTGTCACATCACATGCATGACATGCATGCGATATGCATGGATCATGCATGGGACTAGACTGCGGAACTCAGTCCTCAATGATAGTCGGTCACTTATCTTTTGCTCGTTATATGACCGGTTCTTACATTATGCAGACTGGCAGACTGTGGCAGACTGGCAGACTGGATTGTTGCATGTTCATGAAATACTTTCCATCATTATAAAACTGTTATTTTTTTACAACAGGTACATCCCAATGTCATACTATATAATTATTTAACAAAATACCCCTATTGTATTGATCAATATAATGTGGGTTGACCCTCATGCTAGGAATTCATCCTCTTGTGATCCTAGTATTATAATGGATAATGGTGTCACTAGGATCCACAACATGCTCATCTATCAGGGGCACAGTTCTTAAACCCCAATACATTTGTACATTCATTGAATGACCTTTCAAAATATTACACCCATCGAATGTGTGTCATCGGTCCGGTCATCGGCCCTCAGACACACACACACAGGCATAGAGTTCTGCAGCAGCATGTTTTGTTGACATTAAATACTGTTTACTTCATTTGACAGTAACTAATCCATAAATTTGACAACTCAAATACACATGTACATGTACAAAGGATTATAAGTTGGCAATCTTAATGTTATGCAATCAAGTTTACAACACTGTCAGCTACTGTCAGTCTTACAATGAGCAGAAGTCACTGACCAACCAACCAACCATGCCATTCAAGTGCCAATATTGACTATCTCAAGTGGCATGCTGCAATTGACCAGAAATGAACTGTATGATTTTCCTGTTATTTTGCAATAACAAAACCATGTTTTCCTTGATTTTGGTATGAAAATGAGCAAATAGAATTTAATGTCTTGTCAATTTGGAGTTATTAAGGGCAACTAAAACTGATATTAGGTAAGTTTTATCTGTCTGGAATCTGTATTGCCTGTTCTGAGGGAATTAATGCAATGTAAACAAAACCAACCATGGCTGATGTGGACATTGTGTAGTGTTTTTCAGTACACTGTTTTCCATGGGTGACTGTATAGGAACCCATGGATTCGATCCATGTATCAAAATATGGGGATAAAAACTCATACTCTGCAACTTCAGGTCCAATTTTGCACTATGATTGTTTAATTCAGGTTATTGGGCTAAACCTATGCCATTGGGATGCGGTCATTGTGGTCCATAGTGTGTGGTGGCCTAGATTTATGATAAATAGGATGGAAAGTGGTTGCAATGCACAGACCCTAGGGTCTGTGGTGGTTGTCAAATCTTTAATAGTGTTAATGACCCTAACAGACTTTTTATTCCATGCAAAATATTTGATGTATTCATATCTATGGTATTTAATCATCTATTCCCATTCTATTAATATCTGGCAGTTTGTCAAGGCTCCGGAGGCCGGGTGCGTCATTAATAAAGCCAATGAAAAAAGTCTCATGGAATCAGCGGCTGGGTAAGTCCCCAGTGACGTAATCGGTGTAAACAAACCATGAAACAAATAAAACCGAGTCGAGCGTGTTGCTGAATATTTAGGCCGGGATATTAGGAAGGCAAAAAAGTTTCACAAAAGTAAAACCGGGGAGTAAATTGAGCGAGAAATGGTAAGATTTATTATGACATTATGATGATGATGATTCACAGAAATATGTACGGTACCCTATTTTTTAATTTCGAGTACACCGTCGTCAAAAACAACCCTATTTTTTAAATATCGCGAACATAGTTTAAAAATAACCCCTTTTTTCGCGAAATTGGGAACGATCATGCGTACACATAGTCAATGTTAAGTGACAACACCGGGCAGTCTGCATAATGTAAGAACCGTTATATGACTATCATTTGAGGACTGCATAGGGATAGCACATTTGAAGATTGAAGACTGAGTTCTTACCATACATCTTCCGAGGTGCAGTTTCAGACAATAGCTTGGGATTATTGGGGCAGAGGTTAGGCCAATGAAAGTCAATTCCTTGTTTCCCATTACACAATTTTTCATGACTGTGTAGGTGACCATTTCATTATTCATTATTTTATACCATTTCATTATTGCATCTGTTACAGGTTTAAACCAACCCATGTATACATGTGATAAATCACAGTTTGTAGTTTACATATATGGAAAAGTAGTCTCTTTTGCTAAAAAAAAAAGGGGGTCCCACAGTTAAGCAATGGGAGAAAATTGTCTTTTTTCTCTTTCAACTTCAATTATTATGAAGGCAAAGTCTTTAATTTTTTTGGCTCACTCTTAATTGTCTCAAGTGTATATTAAACTTTACTTTCCCCGATTTTCAAGGAAATCTGATGAAAGACCTCGTCGTACAGGAGCACTAAACACAGCAAGGTATTCCCAAAATCTCACTCGATTTACAGCGAAATACACTGACATGCACCCCGTGTCATTAAAGTAGCGTGCTATAGACGACCCTCACTTGATAAGGGCTATTTCACGTTAAGCGTAGGCCTACACTTACAGTCCCACAGAGGGTCAAAATTAGAAGTCCTTAAATTCATAAAAATTCTATTATTTTTAGAACTTCATGATGTACCAAATTCAATTCCAAAATATCAGAGCGTGGGATCATCAATAACATTGTTAAATTCATCACTAAAGTTTCAATGGGAAAATGCATGGCATCTGGAGAGGACATTTTGTTTAACAAAACAACATTAACCACTTCAGTGCTATGTAGTTCAAATAATGTATGGGTCAAAATTATTTGCATTTGTTTACATTTTTCATGAGATGATAATACACCTTTTTTAATCATTCCACATGACATTTTTTGTTTAAAAATTAAAGTGCAGGCTTCTGCAAATCCAGAAGCAAGTTAAACGATTGTTGAAAAAACATGAAACTCTTACTTTATTATAACAGTATATCCTCTTGTGTATCATTTTTCTTATCATAAATGTTAGTTCTGATGTGTTTTAATTAAATATTGTCAAGTTCCCATATTTTTCAGTAGAACTTGTGTTTTCTGAGCTTTCCAACGTATGGGTGTCTGGAGGGGACATTTTGTTTAACAATCAGTTTTGCACTTTTTTTCACTGATATTCAAGCAGCATACTTAACTTCATCAGTCTAAAAGTTTTCATCAGATGTTATTACACACAAATAGGCCTACTGCTAGAAAAGCATACCATCTCTTGTATTTTACTTTTAATGAAGGCTCCTGTAAATCCAGACACAGGTCACAGCTATTTGGTGAGGCATGAAATCCACACTTTCACCATCAAAACATAAGTTGAAAATAGATGTTTCTGACTAAAAATGTTCACTTTAGATGTGTTGTCAATATCTAGACGAAACATTCACTTAAAATAAAAGTACATGCTTTTTGTGAGCTGTTACGGACCACAGTTTTTGGTTGTTCTGGAGAGGACATTCTGTTTAAAACAACATGATGTCATCAGATATTGGCTACTTTGAGTATTGTGATTAAAAACTAATGCCTTGTCTTGTTAGAGGGAAGGAGAAGGTTAATTTTGTTGAAATAAAGTGAAACATTTACCCTTGATTTTGTGTCAATTGCCGATTTACCCCTGTTCTGGAGAGGACACACTTTTAACGCGGAATCAAGACACCAAAACTGGCAGGTTGTGATATTTTGTACAAATATCCTCAGAACTAATTGTCCTGTTTTATGATTGCGGAACACCCTGAAGATTCTACAGATGCAAGTTTTGGCAGGAACTACCAATTTAGTTTCAATTTTGATAGTACTTGTTTTGGAGAGGACATCGCTTTTTTTGTTTAACGCAGAATCTACATAATTACAAAAATGGTCATAATTTTGGCAATACTGGACCAATTTATGCCAAATAACTTACTTTGCATTGTGTATGCTTCATACTTTGTTACCAAAGCAATAGCTACAAAGGAGGCTTGTTTATATTCCTAAGAAATCATTCACAAGACATTCAAAATATGAAGTGGGACTCCAGAAATGTGTTGAAAATGCATGTAAATGCAAAAATCTGATATAAAAAGTTGTCAGAATTTAATGAAAATGCTCCTGTAGCTTCTCCTCCATAACGCACATCTAATAAAATCACCCACATTATATAATGTTCCAAATTCAGGTAACCAGAAATGCTGAAGCACCATTTTGAAAAGTGCACACTTAACGTGAAATAGCCCATAATAGAAAGTCCGATTGACTTGGCTTAAACGGTATTTCCTAGAAATACTTTGCCAGATTCTACTCTCTAAAAAGGAATCTGATTGGTTACAAAGTGCCGTCGTACTGTAGGAAAAACCATACCTTCTTCCGTACAGCCCTGCTTAGTGTGTTGTGTGGTAATGTATGCATTGTGCATTGACCTCGAACGCCTCTGTACACACAGCATGCACACACTGGAGTCAAGTATAATTTATTTAAAGAGACTTTCATAGGAAAACTTTTCCATATGAGATGTAGTTTACAACCACATGCATAAGGTGATGGTACAACTATTATCAAAAGCTTCACAATATTTTTACGGGATGAGATCGGAGCAGATCAAAAAGTGCGGTACAGAGAAGTGAGTACGGTACATTGTAGGTATTCATTATTAATTCATTTATATTATACCATATGACATGCTCCTACTGCAAAGAAAATCCCTGAAAATCAACAGAAAGAGATTTATGATATATTTAAAACCACAATTTTTATTGGTATGTTAAAGTTTGTTAAAAATCAGTGTTTTATTCAAAATAATGAAATATTTGGCCAGCAATTGGTTTTGAGCGGAGTAGGGTAACGGGAAACAAGGAATCGACTTTCATTAGCCTTATCTTTTGAATTCTTTCATGACCACTGAAGCATAGACATAGTCAAGCCTGTCAAGGACACTCGGCGTGAATTGAAAGACCATGTCACTCGCCACAAAAGAATGTCAAAGGTCACCCGACACCAATTTGGTGTACTTCCGCGCCTCGGAAAATGATGTTTAAGGTTTTAGGACTAGCATGGGACATCATCAGTGTGCAGTGATCATACTTCTACTGCAATACTTAACATAGTCCATCAGCTTGGATTTCCTGCCAATTATGATATTTATGATACTGTGATGTGATATAATTGAAGACCAAATTAAAAAGACTAGTTTGCGTATGACGTCCTGACAAATAAAAATGCCGTACTGTCCACAGTAGGCATGTTCATAAAATTTTGAAATTTAATAAATTCATCTAAAATTGCTTGAATCATTAAAAAGAGAATCATTGATTTGCTCATCCGGACGATCGTAAAAATCATCAAAATTCAGATTTTGGTACCTTTGTCATTGTCATAGATGTGCTAACATAGCCTGCGAGTGGTTCAGCCAAAAGCTGTGTATTTAAGACAAAATAAGACATTTTACACGAATCTGTAATTTTATATCTAAATTAACTACATGTATTTGAATGGGGCTTCAACTTCGTCAGTACTGCTGTTTTCTTCGTTTTTTGCCAAATTTTTCATTTCAAAATACCAAATGACAATTTAAATAACTTGTCCTTCACTTTTAAGCAATAATATAAACAATTTTATTTGTTTTACGCTTGCGCTGGGATCACTGAATGGGTCTTTAACTTTCGTGTGGAGTGGAGAAGGCTAGAGAAACTCAGCTAGGACAGTGGTACTGATATAATCAAGTTCTCTCGCCTTGAAGTTTGCTCAGTGCCTGGGGGAGGGTGGATTCTGGTTTATACCCCTGGGTCAGTCCATGTCAAATGAACCAATTTTCTTAAAAGTTCCCAGGTGACCCTCTCAGATTTTGATGAAATTCTATCAGAATAATCTTTTGAGGCCACAATGAACCCATACAAAAATTTGAAGTTTGGTCCGGACCCCCCCCCCTTTTTTTGGCATATTTTGTTACCATGGCTGTCGAATTCAACACCCTTGGACAAGAAATAACAGGTTTTCCTCCCTATTTTCAAGAGCCATCTAACTATGATGGAGTTGAGTACCAAGGCTGAATTTTTGTTTCTAGGTACATTGTAGGTCTGTTTCATGGCTGTAAATTTCAATTCATGTTTTAACTGTCCACAAGGTCAACCATTGGTCAGAAAGATGGGGGGTCTCCGGCAAATTTTCACCCGGACCCAACTTTGGAATCCGCCTATTCCTCCATCAATGGTTTGATTTGCTCAAACTTGCTTGTGGGCTCAGATATGTACCCATAGACAATGTATCTATGACATTTGAGTCATATGATCACATATTTTTGGCACCAGGGGACCCCCAAAATGACAAAATCACACTTGCGGTTGAATAAATGACCAACTTTGGGTGCTCATAACTTCCCTGGTTAAAAACAAGTACAAAAAAAGTACTGTACTTTTTATGTACTTTAAAAAAATGTACTTTTTGGAATTTAAAGTATAAGAAAAGAAAAGTACAGTAAAAGTATAAACAGACCAAAAGTACATAAAAAGTACAGTGTACTTTATTTAGCCATAGGAAAAGTATACTTTATTTGGCTGTGTGAAAAGTATACTTTTTTAATACTTTAAATGTACGGTACTTATTTTGTGTTCCGAAAAAGTACATTTTTAAAAGTACATAAAAAGTACAGTATACTTTATTTAGCAATAGGAAAAGTATACTTTTTTTTTGGCCATGTGAAAAGTATACTTTTTTGGTCTTGTGAAAAGTATACTTTTCACATAGCCAAATAAAGTATACTTTTCAAATGGTCAAATTAAGTATACTTTTCACATGGCCAAATAAAGTATACTTTTCACATGGCCCAATAAAGTATACTTTTCAAATGGCCAAATAAAGTATACCATGCTCTACATATGGTTTAATAATTATACTTAACATACGATTAAATTTGAAAATTTGTCTTGTAAGAAATTAGAAAAAATTAGAACATATTTTTTAACTATCCTGGTTGCTTTCTTGTCCAGGTAACGCAACACATGTCAAGGTCAAATTCCTTTTCCCTCCCTTCGGGGCACATTGTTGTAAGCCCCCCCCCTTAATTAATAATAATAATGTACACTTAATAGAGCGCCGGTATCCGTCAAAAGACACTCACGGCGCTTTTCAGAAACAACAAATTATGTACAATAATGCAAACAATATTATAATAATTAATACAAAATCAGATCAATGTTGAATAGTTCATGCATCAAGCCCGGGCATAGGCATTTTGGAACAAATGTGTTTACAAGTTAATTTGCTTTGAAATTACACAATTATATGTTCTTGGTAGAGCGAACTGAAAATGGCAGGTTGTTCCAAATTTGTGCAGCTGAAACATGAAATGATCTTCTGCTGCCCCACCGGGTTTCTGCATCTAGCTGTTTCTTGAAGAAGTCCTTGTCTAGCAGAACAGATACTACGAGCTGGTGAATATACTAGTTCTACAAAGTTATCTGGAGCTGATATACATAAGTCTTGTAGACAACAAAATTCTTTTTTCAATATATAGCCAATGCAGGTCATGTAAAAACAGGTGTAATGTCGTTTCATGTAGGCCTATAAGTTCATCATGCATGCAAGTCTGTTCAGTTGAGATGCCATGCAACAGAGAGTTGCCAATGTCTATCGTTGAGGTTATTACCCAAACATAGCACATTATACCATTGTCCATATTGGCAGAATTCAGCAGTGTTGTATGTTGGCTGCATGGGCACTCATGAATGAAGCTGAATGAGCGTGTAAGCTTACCCAATTATCAGCATTATATGGCATTTCTTGGTGTTCAAAATATTTTAAACAATAACAAATTATACATAGTAGTTACCTTCTTTTGTGTCCAATTGAATCATCAGAAATCCAAGTCATATCATAATTATATCCATGTAAAATCCACAAAATGAAAGCTCCCATCTTAATATGTCATGTAAAAACAGCTCCAAACAGAATGACAGTTATTTTTCAAATCCACAACAATATTGCCATGTGACCAATTTGCATAACAGGTCAAATGACTAATCCAAGAAAAGTACAAATTAAGTACACTAAAAAGTATATTAAAAAGTACAGTTGGTGACCTTCTAAACGTTTAAGTCCCAGAAAAGTACAAATTAAGTACAACGGTGCTGTTGAAAAAATGTCTAAGTACATTTCTTGAGGTCCAAAAAAGGTTAAGTCCAAGAAAAGTACAAATTAAGTACAGAAAAGTACAAATAAAGTACTTGATGATGGGCAAAATCTTTGGAGTCAAAGAAAAGTACAAATAAAGTATAGAAAAAGTATATTAAAAGTACAAATAATTTTAACAAAGGCGAAAAAAAGTACATTCAAAGTATACTTTAATTGTACTTTTCACTCGAAAAGTACAATAAAAAGTACAAAAAAGTACACATAAAGTATACTTTATTTGTACTTATTTTTAACCAGGGTTAGAGCCATATTCTGAAAATATGACATATATATGGTTAGCTAGATTGCAACTTTGCAGCTTTATATCTGTTCAGAACAGGAAGTTATGAGCTACGAAAGTTCGTAAAAATCACCAATGACACTCGCAAGTTCCAAAAAGGGGGGGGGTCCGGACCAAATTTCAAGGGGTCATTTCTCAAAAACGACATGGCCTATGAGGCCAAATTTTTGTATGGGTTCATTGTGGCCACAAAAGATTATTCTGATGGAATTTCATCAAAATCTGAGAGGGTCACCTGCAGGGGACCCCTGGTTGATTTGACATGGACTGACCCCCCTGTGAAGAGGGGCATGTATGTGATGCGATTAAGCAAAATCAGCCAATCTCGGAAATATTGATTTTGAGATACAGCCAAACAAAGGTAATATTTCCTTTTGTTTCCTGTTGTTTTGAAAACTCATTAATTGCTCATATCTTTCACACCAAATCTGCAAATTATTTGCTTGCATTTTGAACAATTTTTACATTTTTGTAGCAAATTTAGCTTCAATATATGGCAAATTTTGACACATTTTTTGCCCAGAAAGTTATTTTTCAGGGTCAATGACACCCAATTTTTAGCATTTCCACACATCTTTTGAAAATGCACCAACTGATAATCATTGTCTCAGTTTTGATTGTTTGGAAGCAAATTTGAAATCAACAGAGCAAGATTTTGTAGACGACCTTATCAATCAAAATAATTGTCATAGTCATAACAAGGTCAGGTTTTGGTGTAGGATGGGATCACTGTGGACTTTCTTAAATCTGTATTTACTAAGGTATAGAGATTTATGGATAAATCTGCAACTCTTTGGCATATATATGAGATATACCCACTACAGTCAGAGTTATATTAGCCAGCACAATTTTAGTGCCGGCTAATTTTAGTAGCTGAGTGTGTGCAAGGAGAAAGATTAAGAGATGAATTTGTCCGTGCATGTAGGAGATTAAGGGGGTACTACACCCCTGCCCAATTTTGTGCCTATTTTTGCATTTTTCTCAAAAATTATAGTGCATTGGGGACAAGTAAGATATGTATATTATAGGGGCAAGAACTACAACTATACTGCACTGTAAATTTTATTTCAGCACAGACAACAGTTGTGGGGTTACAGTCAAAAATGAGGGAAAACCAATATTTGATCAATAAATCAATAACTAGTTTGCTTTGAGTTGCTGAATTTTCAGTACAGTAGTTGTAGTACATATCTTACTTGCCACCAATGTGCTATAATTTTTGAGAAAAATGCAAAAATAGGCATAAAATTGGCCAGAGGTATAGTACCCCCTTAAAAGATGAATTGTCCGTGGTGTAGCTGTTCTCCCTCAATACACACAGCATGCTATTTCCATGCACACAGCTACACCACGGACAAATTCATCTCTTAATCTCACCACACGGATGAATCCATCTCTTACTGTTCTCTCAGGTAAGAAACAGCAACATCTTGGTTGTAACTGAAGCGAATTTTCTGTGATTTCAAAGATTTTTGGTGCCGGTCGGTGACCAATATATACATGTATATTAAGCTTAGTGCGGGTTGGGAAGACTCTGTGCCGGATATCCTCAACCGGCGTGGATAAAACGCTAACTACAGTACATTGATATTTTTCTTCCTCTGCAGTTTATTTTGGTTCATGTCCTGCCAGATCAGATGATGTCATTTGCCGGAACACAGGAGCCGTGCGCCTTTGTCAATTGTATCAGCATTGGGAAAATTGGCAAGGAAGAAAACAAATGCTACACTGAGAAAATAACAGAATTATTAGGCTCTATTGGAGTGGCTAAAGATAGGTACAGTAAGATAATGAACCTCATGACAGCTACATGTAGGGCTCATGATCAGGGGAGTTGTACAGTACAAATGACTATTAGGCGATGGAAAACACCCTGTTCTATACGGGCGGACGGACCTTTAGGTTTGATAAGGGGGGCAGCTTTTTTTTCTTTCTATTTTCTAGAGACTAAAATTACCCTAAAATTTCACCAAAATCTGACAAAATTGAATGATTTTTTGCAAGCATATTGTCTAAAATTGTTCAGCCAAAATTAATAAATTTTGGCAAAAACAGCTGATTTTAGCCAAATTAAAAGAAAAAAGAAACAACTCCAAAATGCACATTCTGGGATGGTATGACCCGTAGAACAAGGTTTTATTTGTCGGCTTACAGGGACGTGCTGCAAACATTGGCCACATTTTCGACCATGGTATATTTTCTAGGCCATGCAATAAATTATTTTGGTAGTATATGGATGGGTCCAAATTTGAAAAAAAAAATTTGAAATGCTCAGCGGCAAACCCCTACTGGGACCCCTAACCAAACCAAACTTGAACCTGTTTTTATCCGGGGGGGGGGCACTCCAACTTTGGAGGTGACGCATATGTAGGGCTGTTAAGACCCCCTTTTTCAGCGTTGCTGTCACCCAAAGACCCCATATATTTTTACGAACACATGTTCTGTCACCCGAAGACCCCCTATTTTTTCATTTGATCTGTCACCCAAAGACCCTTATTTGTTCAATTTTAACAGCAACTTTCATTTATCACTAATTTTGTTATTTTGAAAAAACACAGAAATTTGAAGCCATTTAGAACTAGAAATTCGATTTTCGAGGTTTCTGTTGTGCTGTTTCGGCTCTCACCCAAAGATTCCGTTTAAAAAAGGTCATGTTCTCACCCAATGACCCCATATTTTTACATTTTGTTCTCACCGAATGCCAAAAATCATGCTCTCACCCAATGACCCCATATTTTTTACATTTTGCTCTCACCGAATGCCCCTTAGTGCGAAAGTGCCAGCCCTACACCTATATCCATTTCAAATTGAAGTGCCCCGGTTTTTATTGGGCTAGTACAGGGACTTGAGATTTGGCAAGAGCCCAGGCTGTCATTTTCACAAAAACTAAATAGGCCTATATAATTTTAAACCATGAAAATATGAAATGACTGCCTGCTCAATACATTTCTACATGTACTTAGCAAATTGAATGTATCTGTCGCCCAAAGTCCCAAAGTTGCTGCTACATAACGCAAAATAATCTGGTCATTCAAGAAATGTGATGATGAGCATGCAGTCATTTTTGGTGAGTTGGCAAGTTGCTAAGTGCCCGGGGGGTACTCAGTACAAATGACCATACGGGACGTGCCGCAAATATGGGTAGCATTTTCAGCCTCTTGGTATATCAATGACCCCTTTTTCAAAGCCTATTTTGGTATATGAATGGGTCCTTTTTTCAAAATTTTCTCAATTTTTTCGAAAAACAGCCCAATTTTTCCTTAATCTAGCAAAAAATTTTAAAACTTTCCCAACATTTTGGGAAAATTTGCAAAAACTAAGACAATTTGGGTTAAATTCGGCCGAAAATTTTGACTTTTGGTATATCAATGTGTCCAAATTTCTTGAAGAATTGGTATATTTATGGGTCCGCTTTCAAATTCTCAGTGGCACGTCCCTACCAAAACCAAACTTGAGTACTTTCCGGCTAAGTGCATGTTTGATAATTTGTAAAGGGTTGTGAATACTCTTTAAACCTTAAATTTGTAAAGGGGTTCAAAAATATGAAACTAAATAGGTCGGGGTGTTATAATTAAAAGATTAAAAGTAGTGGATATCCCCCAAAAAATTTCTTTGCCAACCCCCCCCCTTAGTCTGGATAAAAATTACAGAAAAGCCATCCACAACAGTTAGGAGTATCCTTTTTTACTTTTGTAGCTAGGTATTGTTATTTGACAGGTTCACTGGTATGGCTCCACATACTATGCAGTGAGGAGAGATCAATTGATAATACTTTTAAGTTGAAATTAAATTTGAATTAAATTAATTTAACTCATAATAATTGAACTTTAATTAAAATTCCATCACCTGTTTCGGACAATGGTCGGGGTCCAATGCTCTTTATTCTTTAACCTTTTCCCAACGCTCCAATGTATTATGGAATCTATTATAGTATGGGCCAAATTTTAGGAAAATTTCTGATTTTACCCCAGGGGTGCCACTCACATTACGTGATGGACACCATGCTCAGGTATGGACTCTAGAAACACACCCTAAACGGGTATTACTCAGTGCGTGCAAAACATACCCTAAACAAGCATTTTGCCATTTTTTTAACACTAAGAAAGTAAAAATGCATGTTCAGGTTATATAAGTAAACACCTCAAAAGAAATAAGTCCCCCTCTGAACATGTCATCATAACATCGTAAGGTTTCGTTTTGTACCAACAAAACTAACTTTGAAATAAGTATATGACTGTTTACTAAGTGCTGTGTGAAAATGAGAGATTTCCATGACTTCAGGGCTGAATGAGCCTAAATTGAAGACAAAAAGTGCCCTTTCCAAAAGTCACAAAGTAGGCCTATGCTTGTTAACTGCAAGGCGTATTGGGACAAGGAATGGAACTGACCATCTTACAACTCACTGTGCTGAACTCTGCACCAAGGGGATTTGCATGCCTGAATGATCAAGAATCGATACACATTACAGTTAAATGTTCACTTGGTGAGGATGCACTCAAACACATGGGGTTTTCCATTAGTAACAAGCCATGAATCAACTTTTGTGACAAGCATAGGCCTACTTTGTGATTTTTGAAAAGGGCAGTTTTTGCCTCCAATTTAGGCTCATTCAGCCCTGAAGTCATGGAAATCTCTCATTTTCACACAGCACTTAGTAAACAGTCATATAATTATTTCAAAGTTAGTTTTGTTGGTACAAAATGAAACCTTACGATGTTATGACGACATGGTCAGAGGGGGACTTATTTCTTTTGAGGTGTTTAGTTTGATGTTTCTTAATGTTTTACCCTATGATGTGTTCTGATAGAAACCAAACATAGCCTATTTCACCTTTTTTTATTTTGCCATTAAACTTTGGTACTTAAAGTATTTTGCTTGGAAAAGTATACCCTGATTTTTGGCATTTTTGACACCCTAAACAGGTACAGCGCTGTACTTGCCCAATGCTGAAAAAACAACCCTTTTTACTTGTTTTTGTACCCAAGCATGGTGTCCATCTTGAAATATGCCCCCCACCCAGATTTTACCCCAAATTCCACTCCCCCACCCTCAAAAAACAAATCCTTGTGTCACCACTCCATGTACATAGATTACTAGTACCCCCTGCTATGAATAATAGTTCTCATTTCATTTCTCCTCCTTTTCAGAATGTATGTCAGTTTCTCGGATGTCGCCAGGCAAGATGTTGGATACGACGGAACAACATTCGCATTTTGGTCTCCTTCAAAATGAACTGTGTGCAGCTAGGCAAATTGCCACAACTTTCAGCCCATATTGGGCTATTACAGTTGAAATCAATACACATGCATGGAAGACATGCCTGGCCTTAATATTCCCAATAGGGATCGAGAGTTCAATTTGGTTACCTGAATATGACACTACCTGTGTGGGAGATTATAAAGGTCATGTCTTCCACAGGGACTGTCTTTTGGAATTTACAGGAGAGCATTAAATAGCTCTTCTGGAGCCTTCAAGGAGAGCTGTTTAGAGCAAGGAGAGAATGGTTAAATAAGGGGAGCTAAAATCACTCTCCTATATATCAGATTTAAGGAGAGCAGTAGAGAGTGATTGCGCTCACTCTCCTCAAAAGGTAGTCCCTGCTTCCAAATGGGGTGTGTATTGATTTCAACCATTATCAACTGAAATAGCCCATCGCAGGCACATCACTTGAAATATTACACAAATTTATTTTAAAATTTTATAAAATTTTATTCAGAAATTGATATCAGAGGGCATTTTGAGACAAAATTGGGGTCTTTGATGATGCTGACTTTCTATATGTGACACGATCTGGTTTGTGGGGGCCAAAGGCGGCAAATTTGAAACTGAGATAAAGGTATAAATATGGAGTGAAAAAAACAATAAAATACATAAGAAAATAGACATAAAAAAAAACTTCATAACTTAATAGAACCAAGTATGCTAGACCTTTGGTGACCTTCAGGAAATGATAGCCTATTGTATGTATACAGTACGACAGCAACTTCGTGACCTCTTTTGTTCGACAGAAAATTTATACGGGTTGGTGAACACGGGTTACGTAACACAATGTTGAAATTTTAGCCGCAAACGCTTTTTATCAAAAATAGCTCCAGAAATGGAAGACACGGGTCATATATTGCTCCATTTATGTACCCTGACCACAGATAAGATATCAAACATTTGTGTAAAGCAACAAATAACGTGTAAAAGTTGAATTAAATGGAAAAAAAGAAGCTTGAACATGTCCAAAGTAGCTCGGAAAATGAGAAAAATTGCATGTCACGAACACAAAAATGTTCATATCATCAAGCAAGAAAAAGCAAAGAAATAAAAAATGGGTGTCATGTTATAGAATAACTAAAGTTAGCTTGCCTGAAAATTTCATGATTTTTGGTTGGGGTATATTTCTAGTCGCATATTGAACATGTTGAAATGTTTATCTTTGTGCGTGACTACTGTCACGCCATATATTGTACGGCCGATGTTTTTCCTGCAAAGAAACTTTCATTGTCAATTGTCCATTGTTGGTTATTTAACTTGAAAATAATACTCCCAACGCTCAAACAATTTTAAAAGTCAGCATAACCCTTACCCAATGGAAAGGTTAAGATAGCAGTTTCGTAATCTTTCATTGACATTTAAAGGTTAATGTTAGGATTTTCTTAACCTTCTTACCAGTTTAAGGTTAACAACTGTGAATGCTTAACCTTAGTCTTTACAATTTAACCTTTCAGGACATACTCTTAGCATTTTTCAGTTATCATTAAACCTTTTGTCCAAGTCTTTAACCTTTGGCTGAAAATTGTCTAAGTCCTTAATCTTTATAGTGAAAAAAATCTAAGTGTTAAGCCTTTGGCCAAAAGTATTCTAAGTCCTTAGCCTTCGGCTGAAAATTTTTTAAGTCCTTAGCCTTTGGCTGATGGCTGAAATTTTCTAAGTTCTTAACCTTTAGTGGAAAAAATCTAAGTGCTAAACCTTTGGCCGTCCTGGTTGTGAAAAAAAAAAATCTAAGTGCTAAGCCTTTGTCCAAAAATTTTCCAAGTCCTTAGTCCTCAGTGAAAATAAAAATGTTCTTAAGTCCTAAAACCTTTTGGAGGATCCGTAATATTTGGCTGGTGTTTTTTTATAGTCATTGTCTTTTCATTCCCTGGTTATGAACTTAACATTTTGGAGTGAAAAGAGTTTCAAACCTTTTCTGACACCTGAAGGTGTATGTGAATTGTGTAGCATCTAGATGACCAGTGACTGTGAAAATCGCATTTTTTTTTCAGTTGTGATATATTGAAGCTTGACTGCTTGCACACTAGACAACAAAAGGGTACCGGTAATCTAATCATTCAATTAATTTGTAAAACGTTTATTGAAAATACATACATTGTATTATAATCACAAGCCTAAAATACATTATTTCTTTTTTTATCAGTATGCAGGATACATGTACATGTATGATGTATTCAACCATGCAGTTTAACAACGTACAATCACAGAGAACCTATTCTTGAGAGGGCACTCTATTCACGTGGTTTCTTTTCCAACGCTAAAAGATCACGAATTTTGGTGGTTTGCAAATGAAAAGTGTCCGCACTATCGATTGATTACGTAACTGTTATGAATAATTTATTAGGTTTTTCAATGCAATCGCCTCGACCCATTAATACATATTATCTGTATTATCAAAGTACTTGGAATAGCAATCCGATGAGTTCACTGAACTACGCCCTAATACTGATGGAGTTTTAATGGCGTTAATCCTCTCCATACACAGATGAACAAATACAATAGATGAAGGTCAACACGTATGACCTCCTATGTGACATGTTATATGTGATGTACAAAAACCTGAATATCATAAAGATCAGTATTCGCTTGTGCATATGAACTGCACGCTTACGTTGCTAAATATTACTCATTATATATTATGACAAATATTGGTATTATGACAATACGATATATACATTGTATATAAAACGACTAATAGATCCTGCTATCATGGCGTCAGGTCAATGTTCATCATATCCCGTATGTTTCTTGAAATTCACTCATATTTGAGACAAATTGCTGTGCCCATTTTATAGGTGCACAAGTAGATCCGTGTTGTTTTTAATTTTCATTTCTTTTTTAATGAAAGAATTAAGGTTTTCCACTGCACGGGCCACAAGGGTGATACTAATTTTAATGCTATATTTTCAAAACAAATACGTGTTCCCGGTTGGCTCTATAGCGATTTCACAGAAAAGGTATTTCAAGTACAATGCAGCGTCGGACTCTAGCTGAGAGCGTAGCCTAAGTCATTATAGACTCCAATAATGGCTCTCCATACACAAATGAACAAACACAAAGGAGGGTAGTCTCCTCCGTGGCCAGCTTGATTTCGATGGAGCAAAACCATATTGGCTGCGGAGGAGACGGGTAATTTTGCCATGCAAATGAGCTGAGTGTCGTAGCCCTGGTACAATGTAGTATTAGTTAGTATATAGTATAGTATACAAATATTTACTGCTCATGAGGGATCTGGTGGAATCTATTAGTCCCCGAGGTGAACTGGAGACCGTGAGATCGCCAGGTCGAGGGAAAATAGTAGGCTCGATCACCCACGCAGAAATTTTTATGTCAAATATATATCAAAAGTATATCAAAAATATGTCAAATGGCATTTTGATACAAATTTGATATATCAAAACTATGTCAAATAGTTTTTGGCATATATTTGATTGTATCAAATATGTATCAAATTTAACTTAGATTTTATACTGTGTGTCAAATCTAAACGCATCCCAAAAAGAAAGTATCCAGTTTGATTTTGGTCCATAAATCAAAGATGGGGTCTTAAATCAAGACATACCAAACGTATGTTACAGATGAATTTATTCCGCACAGTTTGATATCTTATTTGTCCAAATCGATGCAGAATTGATGACACAGTGATCTTTTAAATGCAATCATCCTGATTTTAAAAGTTGCAATAATCCCTATTGATGTGGTTTTCCTGCTTCTCAAGATTCTTCATAAATGTACACAGTAACAGAGACGGTCTAAGACTGTTTGACTTCACTTCATGTGTTTTATTATACTCTTTTACTCCTTCAATGTTTTACCCTTCACACTTCACAGTCAATATCTGGTTTGTCCTCCTGCTGCATCAATGGCTGCCAGACATCTGCGGCGCATGCTCTTGATCTATCGCTACCCATATTGAGTAGCAGGACCAAATCAATAGGAATTTACTGCAACTTTTAAAATTGAGGTGATTGCATTCAAAAAGTCATTGTGTCATCAATTCTGCATCGATTTGGACAAATGACACACTGTGCGGAATAAATTCATCTGTAACATACTTATGGTATGTGGGAGGGCGAGTTAGCGCAGCGGTAGTTCCCTCGCTTTGCACCACTGAGGTCCCGGGTTCAAGCCCCGGCGTTGCCCAAGGACTCATGTGCACTTGGTTTATCCCGATTCCATGCTCGGCTCTCAGGTTTTCTCCGGGATCTCCGGTTTCCTCCTGCTTTCAAAAAAAATCGGTGATTAGTTGTTTGGTTATCAAAACTTCCTTCACCCAATGGAATTTGGGGAGCTGCACAGATAATTGGTGGATGTTACAATCTAAGTGCGGATAGGTCTGCGCCTGAGGTTCGGCTGCAACTGGCCTAGATGATGCGATCTGATTGTGATGATTCACCATGGCAGCGAAATTACAGCGCTTTGAATCCTTCAAGATCTAGCTGGAAAAAGGCGCTATATAAATCCGAAATTTATTTATTTTTATTATTTATGGTAGGTCTTGATTTAAGACCCCATCTTTGATTTATGGACCAAAATCAAACTGGATACTTTCTTTTTGGGATGCGTTTATGTCAAATGTACCAAATGAAAAATATGAGTGTCAAAATTGTGTCAAAATTGTGTTAAAATTGTGTCAAATTTTACTTAGCAATTTTTCTGACAATTTTATTGTGTCAAAATTGTGTCAAATCTAACTTAAAAAAATTTTCAGAAAAAATAACTTGGCCCTATGTCAAATTTGTGTCAAATGTTACTTAGTCATTTTCCTGACAATTTTATTGTGTCAAATCCAACTTAGTTGTTTTTCTGAAAATTTTTATGTCAAATTTGTGTCAAATTTTACTTAGCCATTTTCTTGATTATCCATTTTGTTATCCATTTTGAATCATCATTGAATTAAAAAAAAAAGTATAACCAAACATGATCAATAGAGATATGCGTTTGATGATTGACAATGAACAAAAGCAAATTATTCACTGTTTATTGATACCACATCAAAGATAGGCTGATGATTTTTTAAAAAAAGAAAGAATATCTGTGTACCAAAATAATACGGCTTTGAAAGTCCCATTTTCCAGGGGGGATGCAAGACTTCTCACAGGGTGGGAGGAAGCTGCCCCTACATTTCTTTGGCAGATGACAGCTGCCCCCACCCCCACTTTTAAAAAAATAAATAAATACAGAAAAAGATCAACTTGATTTAAAAAATGCTAACATTTATTATTTTTATTATTTCATTTCATTTCATTTCATTTTATTTGATTTTATGATTTATTTATTTATTTTTTGTTTGTTTGCACTCTTGTTTTTTTGTTTTTTATTCTTTTATTACTTTTTATACCAAAAGAATGTCTTCTGTATTTTTTAATGCAAGATTGTTTTTCTTCTGATTTTTTTCAACCTTCCAAAATCCCCCCCCCCTTTTTTTAAATAAAAAAACAAAAAGAAAAAGTTTAAATTATATAAAAAAGTGCAAAAGATTATTATTATTATTTTTTTTTTTTTTCATTTTTAATCATTTATTTATTTATTTATTTGGTTTAATGCTCTCTTTTTTTTTTGTTCGAATTCTGTTTTATGCAAAAACAATTTCTTGATTTATTTTTAATGCAAATTTGTTTTTATTCTGATTTTTTTCGACCTGCTAGAATTGTTTCCCCCACTTTTTTTTCTAAATACACCCTTACCAAACATGAATGCCTATTTGGCATTCTGTAGGCATTCGCCAAGCCCTCGAGTGCCAAGGATAGCGGTACTAGGTGGTCACTAGCACTCAGCAGCTAATGAATGCCTATAGAGCTGGTTCACAGGCATTCCGAATGCCTCACAAGAATGCTACCGAATGCCTATTTACTCATTAAGTCCTCGTTAAAGCTCAATACTATTAACTTAGGCATTCCTATAGGCACTCAGTGGCATTCGGATAAGTCATAGGCATTCGGTTAAAAAAATTCTTAAGTAATAGGCATTCCACTGAAAAATTTCTAAGTATTAGGCATTCGGTTAAAAAAATTCTTAAGTAATAGGCATTCCACTGAAAAATTTCTAAGTATTAGGCATTCGGTTAAAAAATGTATAAGTAATAGGCATTCCATTCAATTAGGCATTCTGCTAATAGCCTTGACTAGCATTCCTTAGTGGTTGACCCAAGGGTCAAACAGGTGCATGATGGGAATATATTTCTAACTGCCATTTTGAACTGGTGTGAATGCAGAGATGATTGAATCTTAATCCTTTCATGTTTCCAGCTTTATTATAGGCCTTATTTTTCACTCTTTACATTTGGGATGTTACATGACAATGCATATTATGTGGACAACATCATACATGTATGGGATCCATGTATAGTTATCTTTGTGTGCAATAATATGCCACAATATGGATGGTGTAAGGTAAGCTTAAATATGACTAGATGTAACTTTGAATATAGGTTTTTATGTAGGCAGTTTCTTGAAATATGGAATGGTCTAGTGTTAGGAAGGAGGAGCTACTTAGCATATTGGGGCATTATTAAAACATTAATAATAATAGTGTACATTTATACCACACACAAATCCACTAAAAAAAGCACTCATATGGCGCAAAATTAGGGGAAATTGTCTTTTTTTCACTTCATTTATTATGAAGGGAATAGTTTGGACCTCCACAGTTGTTGATTGTTATTTAATTTTTTTTCCAGGAGTCAATTTGGAGAATTACGTTACATCAAAGAATAAAAAAAGATAAACAATACTGAATTCTAAGCTGATTTGACAATTATATCGTTCAACCAGAAGAACTTGGAGTCACATCTCCGGTAGTGACTCGACAAAGACAGACGCTGAACTAAAATGCCTCTGCGTCTGTCACAATGGATAAAAAATGGAGTACATATATTCTGGGCTTACCATGTGCGATTTTCTGCAGTGCATTATATTCCTATTCGTCACTCTGGTATAATTGCTTAGCCAGCATAGCTATATATAATAATACAGTGGTTCAAGTGCTTCACCTGTAAGTGGTTGGAATACCTATAAGCGGGTGGAATGCCTATAGGCAGTTGGAATGCTTCTGAGGCGATTGGAAATTTCATTGGCGGTTGGAGTGCTTCATAGGCGGTTGGAATGCCACCAAGTGGTTCGAGGGCCTAGCTCATTTACATATTTCGCCTCTGAGGAGGGCTTATGAACCACTTACGAACCACTTGTAGCGGTTGAGGGCTAAATAAGTGGTTCGAAAGTGCTAACCTGTAGGCGGTTGGAATGCTTCCGAGGCGGTTGGTATGCTTCCTAGCGGTTGAATGCTTCCTAGCGGTTGGAATGCTTCCTAGGCGGTTGGAATGCTTCCCAAGCGGTTCGAATGCTTCCTAGGTGGTTTAAATGCTAGGCGGTTTGAATGCCTCCTTGGTGGTTCGAATGCCTCCTTAGTGGTTCGAGTGCTTAGCTCATTTACATATTTCGCCTCTGAGGAGGGCTTATGAACCACTTACGAACCGCTATAAGCGGTTGAGGGCTAGCAAACAGGCGGTTGAGTCCTAACAACCGCCTATTAACTCAATGTTATAGTATTGGAGGCATTCACCATTTAGGCATTCATTACCGGTTCTTTACCATTCAATGGAATGCCTAGTGAGTGCTAGGGGAATGCTAGTTTTTTAGGTAAGGGCAAACAATAATGATAATAATAAAAAAAATTAATCAGAAAAATGCCACTATTTTATTTTTTTTTTTGGTGGGGGAGGTGTTCATATTATTTTTTATTTCTTTTCATGCCAAAGTTTTCTTTTCTTTTCTGATGCCATTTTTCTGAACTTTCCCTCTTCCCCCCAGGTTGGCCTAATTGCCCTAACCAGAATTATCCACTCTTGCTGGGGCATAATTATCGCACAACCCCTAGAAATCTTTTTCTGGCTAAATAAGTTTGAAAATTTTAGCAACAACAAAATAATACAAAACTCTGAGGTAGCTAACCATCCCCTTTTAAAGGAAGTTTTGTTTAGTTTTTCAAATTTTGTGTGTGCTTAGTCTTGGACCCAGACTGCTTTAGTTGCAAGATTTTCACTAGGCCAGAAACAGACTGTGAATAAGACTACTAGACTAGTAAACCAATACGGCAGCCCACAGACACGAGTTATTTTAACGGCTGGAAGTATTTTTTTTAATTATGCATTATGGAGGTCATTTCCTCAGCAAGAAGTACTGTACATGTTTTGGTTGACCAACCTTAAGACTTTGAACATTCTGACAATCCAACAATATAAATTCCACCTCAGGGTCAGATGACCTTTAACAATTATAATCAAAAAGACTGATTACTCAATCCCAGGGGTTCCCTGGCTCAATTCAATCTTTATTTTCTGAATGTGTTGATTATAATTGTTACTACTAACTGCCCAGTTGCTCTACCAAAATGTATAAAACCAAAGCAACTATCTACCCCCAATTACTGGTATTTAACCCCCCCCCCCCTCCCTAGTGTCACTCCCAACATCAATTAGTGATGGTAACTATAAACCCTAGTTAACAGTACAGGTGCCTGGGCACCTTATACCCAGCTTGGTTCCTGTCTGGTCAGATAATTGCTCATTATAATTGTTGAATTAGTGGTCACTTGTTGACAGCTTATCAGCCCAGCAAACAAAACGTTTTCGACATCATTCGCAAAAGGTTATAAAAGGTTGTCAGAAAACATTTAAATGTCGGGTTATATAAAGGGTATATTAAGAGTATAAAACGTTTTCATAACCTTAAAAAAAAATTTGATAATCTACTGCTTAGCAAACAAAAATGATTTACAGAAAACGTTTAAATGTCGGATTATATAAAGGGTATAAAGACGTTTTAATAACATTCCAAAAACATTCCTGAAAACTTGATACAAAACATTCTAAACAGAATGTTATTTTGGGGTTGAAAAAATATTTTGCGAAAAATGTTTGCCCAAAATATTTGCAATAACGTTTTCATAACCTTTATATAACCCGACATTTAAATGTTATTAAAAGGTTTTGAAAAAAACATTTAAAGAACATTTCTGTGTTTGCTGGGTTCAAATATTTTAACATGTTATTTAAGTATTGACACAATATTTGGCAAAAATGTTTGCAAAAATAGTTTACAATAACATTTTTTGAAAACATTTGAAAATATTGTTGTAGTGTGTTTTCATACAAAACGTTTTAAAACGTTATCATGACCTTTATATAACCCGACATTTTAATGTTATTAAAACGTTTTTACCTAAACCAAAAGCCAAAATATAACTTATTTAAAACGTTTTTGTGTTTGCTGGGAGTAGCCTGGATCAGCAGGGGTGCATTTATATCATTTTTCATAGAGCAATTGTTCAAAATATTTAATGTCAAATGGTTCCTAAAAGCCTGAGTTGGGAATGGATTTGGATCGGTGACAAAACAAAACAAAATGTATGTTTAATATATCAATTATTCCATTAACATCAATTTCCTAAGTTTCCATGCATAAATAATCACAGAGTACCATCTGTTTACAAAATAAGTGTTTATTTTCAGATTTCCAATTAACCATTATCAGTATATCTGGTAGGGTGCCAAATCCAGACCCTGCTAATAGTTATAGTCAGAAACAGGTATTTTGTCCTGTAGTCCCTGGCAACCCAGTCTGCTTGTGGCTCACTCGCAAACATACACGACAGAAACCGGCTGTGAAGGAGCCTATATGCACGTAAACAACTTCCTTATAGCATGTATAATAAAATCCGATTTTGAGTATAATAAAGAAAGTCATGCATATGCAAAATGAAGCAATTACCTATTGCTAACTTGGTAAAATGCATACTCGTAGCCCAATCTTGTACATCATAGCACCCAGTTTTGGTTTGTGGTTTCGAAATGTTGCAATCATATGTTTAGAAAGATATAGCAAACTTTCCACGATAGAGATTGGACCCAAGACAAAGTACACCCAAATTAAGTGTCAATTCAGAATTATCCCACCATGGTGGAAAACATGAGTTCCCCACGATACAGTTGGGGACGAGTACTTCAAGTAATAAACCTGGTAATAAAACGAAAACCTCGCATTATTTACTGTATCAGAAATTGTTCTGCTGAGAAGTTTTAAAGCCGTGTAAACATCATACAACCTCCCGCTTCCTTTTTTGAAGATTCTTAAGTTTTTATTTTTATTTTCTAAAATTTCAGTTATAACTTTTTAAGGAAGATGTTTGAGAAGTTCTAGAGCCTTCTATAGCCTTACAAAATAGTTTTGTGTCAAGAAGAGTGGCCTAATCAACCAGAAAAACAAAATTAAAAAGGCCTCTTCCTTTTTCCCCAGGTATCGTAAGGGCTGTGCAATAATTATGAGCCCTGGGGAGGGGGCAAGAAATTTTGGCGAGCCGAAAGGGGGGGGCAAGCAATTTTTGGCAAGCCGAGGGGGGGGGGGGGCAAGCGATATTTGGCACACATTTATGGGGCGCTTTTAAATAAAACGCGCTAAAAGGCTTAGGAAATTAAAACACTACAGAAACGCTTAAATATGCAAATTTTCCTGCTCGCTGCGCTCGCAGCAGGTATATAGACCACTTAAGATTTGGAAATTGGGATCCCAAAATTTGGCATGTGCAAGGGGGGGGCAAAGAATTTTGGCAGGCCGAGAGGGGTGGCAAGCGATTTTTGGCGAGCCATTTGGAAATTGTACCCCCGGGGGGGGGCTCATAATTATTGCACAGCCCCTAATGTATGCAAAAACGGTCCAAATAAGGGTTTTCACCATTTTTACAATAAAAAACCCTCCTTCCTTATTTGTCAAAAATAGCTACAGCAACATTGGCAACTGGAATTCCACTCGCTTTCAGGAAGCCAACCAGGAAATCCAGACATTTCTTTTATGGAAATTTTACTCCTCTATAGGGGGTGTGCACTTATTTTCTGGAATAGCCCATTGCGCGCGAAATAAATCACAGAAGTTGATAATTATGTATTGTCCTCCTAGTTGACAAAAGTAAAAACATAGAAAGTAATAAACTCAGATTGCGCGCGAAAAAATCATGGAAGTTGATATGTATTTTCCTCCTACATGTCCTAGTTGATAAAAGTAAAAACAAGCTATTCGTCTTTTCGTGTTTTTTTATATATTCTTGCTTGTTGTTTGTTTAATTTTATTTTTAAAGATTCAGATTGAGGCCACAGTTGTTTGTTGTGATCATTTATTAATTTTTCTAATATTAACAAAATATTATATATATCTTCTGGTTTAAACGCAATCTCTGGTTGAGCTTACAGGAACTGAGACGTGAAACGTTCTACAGCCCAATCTATTTATTAAATGTGTATCGAATACGACTATCCGTTATTAAATTCTAATAAAACACACATTTTATGTATTATATTTAGATGTTTATTCCATCATGAACATGGTGAAGAGTTATTGGTTGTGTCGGCAAATACTCAATTGCCTCCTGATACTTTCATGACCTTAGGCTAATTATATTTTTTCCTCACCCACAATGGGCTATTCCACTTGAAATTCACACTACCCCTGTGGAAGATTTTAGAAATATCTTCCACAGGGGGAGTATGTTTTTGAAATGTAACTGGTCAGGGTTAATCATTTTGAAACCCATACTCCCCTGTATTCTGGTTTTACCTTTATCTTCCACAACTGGACTGAGTATTTCAAGTTGAAGTCTAGTTGTGTATTCTATTCAAAACTCATACTCCCTCTGTAGAAGACTTTAGCTAAATCTTCTACAGGGGTAGTGTGGATTTTAAATGGAATCATGTGCTGCACGATATAGGGACAGGAAAATTTGCTCCGTTTACAAACAAAGCACTCAAACACAGCAAATGTCGCCCTCATCGGTTCGAGCGTCTGACGACCATCACTTCGAACAGGACCGCGACACTCCGGAGGACAGCAGAGGACAGAAAAATGTGACTCTCCTGCTAGTCTCCTACACAACCAGTTAATTATGTTTTTGTTCATACCGCATACAGTCTGGCCCGCGCCCGAGACTAGCAGGAGAGTCACATTTTCTGTCCTCACATCGGTATAGGCCGTCTGCACGTTAATTGTACGGAGTCACCGGAGTGTCGCTTCTCTACCTTTATTTTCTCTGCTTCGAACCATTACATCCGCGTAAACGTTGTACGATGCCTGGACTCGACTGTGCCTCCACCATTCCAAATATTTTCACCTGCTACGATACGTTTCAGAACTTCATATTTTGGATTACAATACGTTTCAGATTTACAAAATTTGGATAGTGCTCTACTTATTAGGCCTACATTGTAATGATGTAGTACTATGAACTAGAAGAAGTAGGCCTACATTGATCTAATTTACAAGTATAGCGAGGTATGTGCATGTATCACAGTTGCTACTCTGTGATATAAAGATGATAACTTTTAACTAGCAAGTGTTACCATGGTTACCAAGCATTGGTTGCCAACAATGTTTATAGGAGAAGGTTCAGAGATCACATCTTTTTCACCTACACCAAGTATACCAGTACTACCACTATCAGGACAATATATTATTTGTATTTTTGCTCATGTCATGTTCTCTGCCCGGGGTTCTCTGTCATCTTTTACTAAACTATCAGGACAATATTTGTGTATGTGCTCATGTTCTGCGTCATCTTTTAAATGACACAACTTCGTATTATAAAGACATAATTTTACTGGTAGTCTGTTTGTGAGTCTGTCTGTCCGCTCTTATTCTCGAAACGGGCAGGTCGCATGTCCCTCGAACGTAGGTGCGTCTTGATCAATGCTAGGTAAGACATAATTTAATAATAATAATTTCGAAACACTGCTTTTGCAGTGTAACCGCTACCGTTTACTCATCAAGAATAACCGCTAGTAGGCCTACTAGGCCTAAAGCTTTATTTCTACTCCCCGTGCTAGTACATGGTAGTCATGCTAGAACACGGGGAGCATGGTACATTCACATGATCATGATGAGGGTGTTCTGACAAGTTTTTTAATGTCATTGTTTACTTTTCATGGAGGCAGTTCTCATGTACTACAACAGTCTGAGCAACCTCGGACTACTAGAAAGCATGCAACTGCAAGTACGATGTATTACCAGTAGGCCTGTAAAACCCTACCAAAACGACCCAACATAAGAGGCGAAATAAATAAAAAGCAAGACCTTATCTTGTCAAGCATAATACGAGGAACATGAAAAAAATATTAGGGAGCTTGCCTCCAAAAATAAAAAAAAATAAAAACATAAGGTGCGAAATAAATAAAAAGCAAGACCGTATCTTATCAAGCATGATACGGGGAACATGAAAACAAATATAAGGGAGCATGTCTCCCACTACAAAATTGATTAATTAGGCCTATTTAATTAAAATAAAATAAAGAAAAACATAAGGGCGAAATAAATAAAAGCTAGACCATATCTTGTCAAGCATGATACGAGGAATATGGAAAAAAATATAAGGGAGCATGTCCCCCACTACAAAATTAATTATTTATTTGTTTAATTAAAAATAAAATAAAGAACAACATAAGGGCCGAAATAAATGAAAAGGCAAGACCTTATCTTGTCAAGCATGATACGAGGAACATGAAAAACAAATATAACTTAGGGAGCATGTCCCCCACTACAACATTAATTAATTATTGAACTACGAATAAAATAAAGAAAAACATAAGGGCCAAAATAAATGTCTTGTCAAGCATGATACGAGGAACATGAAAAAACATAATGGAGCATAACTCCACTACAAAATTAATTAATAAATCATTTAAAATTTATTAATTAATCATTTAATTAAAAAATGAAATAAAGAAAAACACAAGGGCCGAAATAAATAAAAAGCAAGACCTTATCTTGACAAGCATGATACGAGGAACATGAACAAAAATATAACATGAGGGCCGAAATATTTTTTAAAGCAAAACTTGATCTTGTCAAGCATGATACGATTACGAGGAACATGAAAACAAATATAAGGGAGCATGTCCCCACCACAAAATCAACTAATAATTTAATTTAAAAAAAAATAAAAAAATAAGGGGCGCAATAAATAAAAAGCAAGACCATATCTTGTCAAGCATGATACGAGGAATATGGAAAAAATATAAGGGAGCATGTCCCCCACTACAAAATTAATTATTTATTTGTTTAATTAAAAATAAAATAAAGAACAACATAAGGGCCGAAATAAATGAAAAGGCAAGACCTTATCTTGTCAAGCATGATACGAGGAACATGATAAAAATATAATAGAGCATACCCCACTACAAAATTAATTAATTAATCATTTAATTAAAAAAAAATAAAGAAAAACACAAGGGGCGAAATAAATAAAAAGCAAGACGGCCGTGTGTCCTGAACTCACCACCCTTAGCGTTACATGACAAATATTATGAATTTTTACACCAAACGGGTTTCTAATTAGATTATCTCGATAATCATCCACCCTAAACTAGCAAAAGTATACATTTTTGGAAAGCTGAAGGCATAAGCAATTCAAATATATACATTTCAACTCATTATACAGGGTGACCTGCAAGTTATACAGGGTGGAATAAAAATATTTTGATAAAAAATGGGTCACTCAATGCATTGCTTATTACCAACTTACAGTAATAAACTGGAAGTAAACAACATTCATTTGGTTAGAGGATATGGAGAGCCAACTGACTTTGGAAGAAACCAAAATCACAGCTGTTTGGTAATCAAATTTCTCTAGGGAAAGAGTTTAAACCCTACACACATTTACCCACCTAGAGTAACAAGTCATTTCAAATTGTAATCTATTCTAACATAATTTACAAGAAATTCAGGCATCCTGTTAAGCAGACCCACAATGCATACAATGTGTGGCAAATGCATAAAATATTTGTGTCCAGTAAAAAACTCAGGCATCCAACATAGTGGTGAAAATATTAGCAACTCTTCATACTTCCCCATGAATTGTTAGAAATTAATGTATTATTCATCCAAAACATGTGCTAATAATAATAGCTGCCATAATACACAAAAACAAAAAGTCTTTATTTTGATTTTGTTTATTAAACTTGCTTCCACTTATAGTAATAATAATAATTATGGAATTGTACTATTTTTGTAGAAAATTAGAGGCAAAACAAGCATAGTAACTTTTAGCTTGTAAGAACAATTAGTCAAAACTTACATGAACTGTATGCCACATGGTTAGCCTCTTCATCCCAATGACACATTAGGAATCTGACTGAAACAAGAATATCAGGCCTTGCCGTTTGAGGCGAGCGATCGCTCTCACTCGCCACCGCTCACCCAAACTCGATAACGTGCACCAAGCAATATTGTATTATCACCTTATGCAAATTTTGTGGAAGAAGCATTGTGAAATGTAAATTACATTTTTGTTTATGAAGAGTTTATAATATGCAACAAAATGTTTAGCTGTGATTATAATTGAATTTTATTTTTATCATTAAAATATTTCCCTTCCTTCCACAGAGATTTAAAGGGAAAGTTAAGAAAAACCAAGCTCATGCTAGAAATGTCGTAGCTGTGAGAGGGCAGCATATTCACAGAAGAGGACTTCAAAGTTAATATTCCTCTGGCAAAGGTGAAGAAGCACAGTGAGACCAGGGTAAGTAACTGCAGTAACAAGATCGATAGATCATTCTTCTAATTGGCAGAGATGTTCTGATCTTGGGTCATGATGGTAATAAATGCTGTGTCTTGATCAGATGGCACATTGGTATGTTTTTAAGATTCACAAATCTCTTTTAAAGAGATAAATATTTTGTTCCTATTTGAGCTCCCTGACATGCATTGGGACATGTTTTATAATGAGAAGAAAACATCAAAGGGTTCAACAGGCAAATGTAAGTGAAGTTTGCCAGATTTCGACTTGACTACGTTTAAGGATAATACGTAATTATGTCCTAATTATTTTAAACGATGGATGCATCTTGACGAGGAAATAAGATGAACAGTTCTTAAAGCTATACTTACAAAATACAAAAGCTGTCCATACGACTTTTGAACCAACAGGGCTAGTGCTGACCCGATCGAAGTCAACAACCTATGGAAAAGGGACATTATGAAGGCTATTCTGAACATAGGTTTTGGTTTTGTATAGGTTTTGTTGTGCAAAAGACATGATACACAGTAAAACTACACAGTAAAACTGTACTATCTGCAAACATTGATATTGATTTAATTATTTGAACAAAAAAAAAAGAAATTAAATCATTTTCAGAAATCTGTAATGATTTCCACATAGATGTGAGCAACCTTTTTTATTTAAATTAGCCTTTCTTTTCAGACCGTTTCCGATGTACCAAATAATTCGCTTTTATCAACATGCTTAAGGGGTACTACACCCCTGCCCAATTTTGTGCCTATTTTTCCATTTTTCTCAAAAATTATATCGCATTGGTGACAAGTAAGATATGTATATTATAGGGGCAAGGACTACAACTACTGCATTGGAAATTTTATTTCAGCACAAACAACAGTTGTGGAGTTACAGTCAAAAATGAGGGAAAACCAATATTTGATCAATAAATCAATAACAGCTTGCCTTGAGTTGCTGAATTTTCAGTGCAGTAGTTGTAGCCCTTGCCCCTATAATATACATATCTGTGTACACATTAATATCAAATTGTGTTTTAAAATGGCTGGGAAAAGACGGAGCGAAAAGCAAATACTAGTTTGCTTCTGACAATAAAACTTGACATGGCCTGTGATTCTTTTTTGTATTGCTCGGGTGGTGCCTTCGTTAGTTACTTGATATATAAACCTATTTCTGACTTCTGCATGTTATGTTGTTTTTTGATGCCAATGGGTTTATATTTTTACAAAAGGGCTGATTTAATTTCCAAACTTAATTTAATTTCCAAGCTTAATTTTCAAAAGAGTTTTAACCATGAATTGACATGCTTTACAATGGGTAAAAGGGCTTTTTCGACCCAATGTTGTCACTGCCTATTCAAAGGCGTAACGCATGATCATTCCTAAAGTTTAAAAAAAAAGAAATTTTGCTCAGTTTCAAGAACATTGTCAGCATTTCTTACCCCTATTTTACACAAAAACTGGCAGAAATTAGCCTTAAAAATTACCTCTATTTTTTGCATCACATTATTTGCATAGTTATGAATATTAATGAGCTCATTTGCATCGTTTGCCTACATTTCCGTTTATCCACTCTGCAGCTCAAACGCAATCATCGATCAACTTCAAACTTGGTGCGGTCATAGTATATGGTGGCCTCATTTGAAATTAACAATATATGAATCGCACCTTGACCTTGTATCTACACTTGGGATAGTTGAGGGGCTTATTTTCATTTTGATGGGGCACCATCAGTGTGTGTGTGTGGGAGGGGCACTGACATAAAGGTGGTACTGGTATGTGATAGTGGTCAAGACTCCCATGCATTTTAAGGCTCTCAACAGAACGGTCTACTGCAGATCTGTCAGTACACGCTTTTTCAATGGGAAATAAACTTTGCTGCTTGGTGATGTCACAATGAGGTTAGCATTTATTCCGCATTGAAAAGCGTGTACTGACGGATCTGCACTTGACTGGCCTCCAAGGAGTTCCAAAGATCCCCATGGAAGTGAAGATCAATCCCTGCGGAAGAGAAGAATGCCAGTTTGGGATATTACCTCCAGTTCATCAATTCACCTTGAGTAAAACTCCAAAAGCTGTGGCTCTTCTACCAAAATTGAGGAAAATTTGAATTTTCATAGCCCTATAATTATGCCCAATTTTATTTGACTAGACCCAAACACTTTGAAATCATGCTGTTCATTTAAACCTTTATTGTTTCTACCCGTCTTTTTTTTTTTTCAGACTCGGATGACACACCAGCAATAGCACCTGATGCAGATGCAGGAGTAATAACAGATGCACCAGCAACATCAACAACACAACAAGATGCACCTGCAGCAATATTACCATGCAGTGTTTACCTTATTTTACATTCACTTTCGTGCATCCACAGACTGTGGATGGTGGCCATACTGACCATTGATTTGTGATCGTACAGAGCTAAATGGCTTTTTCGGAGGCTTCACATGTATGTTAAGTTGTTAACACCATACTTTATAAATGGATGAAAAAAATAGTAGTGTGACAAATCTACAATATTTGCCACATAGAAGTATATGTATTGATTCAATAAATATAAGAAAATATCATCTTGAATGATACCAACAGTGTTTCATAAAACTAGTTCTACAATGTTAACAGCCAGTGACTGAAGTCTCCGAAACAAAAGAGCCTTATTTAATTACTTGCTGTGGTAATTTCTTTTTGTCACAACTGAAATTCAATACTTGTACAGTCATGTAGTAGCATAACACAGTAAGCAAAAGAATTAGTACCAGTTATGTTCACCCCCTGTATATCCTAAACAGAGACAGATATGTCACAATTAGAACTAGCAGTCAATAGCTGCATCTTTTAGCTCAACTTTTAAGATGTCATTCTTTGAAATCGTTCAAGAAATACTGACACAACAATGTAAAAACCCAAGGAAGATGCAAATTAAAAAGTTGCAGTTTGCTCCATTCCATGCCCTATTGATTTGTATACAAATCGTTCTCGAACAAGAGAACTAGCGCCGAGCTTCCATTGATTAGCACGTTAAAACTAGCGTCATGTATTCCTTGATTATATTAGAGCATAGATGTGGAACTTTCGATTTTGTTTCTTTCGTAGATTTTAGATCACTGTTTCTTTAATCCTCCACCAATTTCAACAAATAGGTCTTAAATAAGAGCTAAAGGGTACAGGTATTGGCTGCTTGTTTTAATTTGACATATTTGTCTTTAGCTTTGTTCAGGTTTAGGATATACAGGGGTGAACATAACTGATATTTAGTTCTTTGGCTTTATACTGTAATGATATTTGTAACCTATTTTTTCATGTCAACGTGTAGTCGTTGGCCAAATATTGTACTTTAATGAGCACATGTGGTGTTAATTGAAGCTTCCGAAACACAAAATGCTAGAATTGCCAATTCTAACAATTTCTGTGGAACTTGGATTGGAAGGTTCATTTTACCAAGAAGTATTTGTACATGAAGTTAGATATTCAAATTAGTGTAGGAATTTCAACTTAAAAACCATCTTTAAGGTTGGGTTGTTTTGGTTGTCATGTGGTTTGGCTGGGGGGAGCAAATTCATTAATCCACTCTGCAACACCATAACCGATCAACTTCATTAGTATGTTTTCAGGGTTATTAGGAGTTAAGAAAGCCTAATAATGATAATATTGGATGGCTTATTTCGCATGATACCATAACATATCGGATTTGTCATACAAATATTGAACTCGCCGTTGGCTCGTCCGATATTTTTATGACTCATCCGATATGTTATGGTATCATGCTCAGCCATCCAATATTATATCAAACTTGGTGTGGGGATTGGATATGGTGGCCTGATGTGCTGTATAGTTTAGTTTTGTGTCATGTTATTTACGTATTTGTGATTATTTATTTGCTTATTTCCATTATCCACTCTGCAGCTTAAACCCAATAACCAATCAACTTCAAACTTGGTATTGTAAACTATAAACCTTTCTTTTTTTAGGTTCTTATTATTACTAATATGATTATTATGGACACATTTGAATTGTATGGCTTAAAATATTATGTAGACCTCGATTTTTATTTATTGGAATTAATGTAGTTTATACTTATATTTAAATGTATTTATATCTCAGTTCATCACATGGTATGATAAACCCATCACAAAAAGAAGGTATCCAGTTTAATTTTGGTCCATAAGTCAAAGAAGGGGTGTTAAATCAAGACCTACCAAAAGTATGTTATAGATGAATTTATTCAGTACAGTTTGATACCTCAATCGTCCAAATCGATTCATTATTGATGACAAAAATGGCAATTTGAATGCAATCACATCAATGTTAAAAGTTGCAATAATTGCTATTGATTTGATCTTGCTGCTCAATATTCACTTTGTTTCACTAAGGGTGTGCGCCGCAGATCATCATTGATGCAGCAGGAGGACATACCAGATATTGACTTGAAGGGTAAAACATTGAGCAAGGAGTACAAGAGTATCTGTATTCAATAAAACACACGATGTGAAGTCAAACAGTCTTATAGTCCATCTTTGTTATGGTGAACATGTACCTTTATGAAGAATCTTGAGAAGCAGGAAAACCACATAGGAATTACTGTAACTTTAAAATAATTAGGGGTAGGTGCATTCAAAAGGTCATTGTGTCATCAATTCTGCATCAATTTGGACAAATTAGGTATCAAACTGTATGGAATAAATTTATCTGTAACATACTTTTAGTAGGTCTTGATTTAAGACCCCATCTTTGACTTAAGGACCAAACTCAAACTGGATACTTTCTTTCAATCTATGATGATTGATACACGTGTGGCTGATCGGGTGATTGGATTGACTGAATGATGATTACTTGATTTATTGAATGAATTATTAATTGCTTTGTCGATTAAAACTGTTTGATTGATTGGCTAACTGATGTTGATTTGTTGTGTGAATATTGATTGATTTGAGTTATCATTTTACCCCTTGTGATTTTTGGTTAGTGATGTACATTATACATGCAGCCGAAGCAGGGTCTGTAGGTTTTTGCCACTGGTGATTTATCTTTGCCAAAGGAACAATTTGAGACCAGTTGGATTAAAATTGGAGCACATTTCCATTGTAAACGATTGTGGACCTTTGACCTTTTTGCCTATGGTCAAACTATACTTTTTCTGAATCCTGGTGATGAGAGCAATACACTGGTATGGTTTTAAACAAGATTTGACCAATTTTGGATTTTCACCCCTGCATAACATGATAAGCGGCCATTTTGGATTATTCAAATTAGGCACTGTTCCCGCACTCCTTGACTTTTGGGGACTTTTGATATGTTCCGTAATATACTTTTGTGAAAGGAATAGTAATTATATGGTGTCTGTTGCAATAAGTGGTGGGTTAAGCCATGATTGTCCTTAAATTGACTACCCCTGTCCCGACCCCTGTCCCCTGGGGTGGTGAATTATGGGGGGGGGGGGGGATGCAAGGAAGGAAGAATTTTAGTTCCAGAAAAAGTAATCTTTTACCCATCTTTAACATACCCTTAATGTTAAGGGGTGGTGCAATAATTATGTGTACCCGGGTGGTGAATTCTCAAAATGGTCTGCCAAAATCGCTCCCCCCCTTTGGCTGTGCCAAAATCTTTGCCCCCTTTTTTTGATGTGCCAAAAACCTTTGACTCCCCCCTTTTGATGTGCCAAAAATCTTAATTTATAATGCAAGCGCAGCGAGCCGGAAATTTTGCATAATTATTTGAACGTGTTCCTAACGTTTTCCTACACCTTTGTAGGGCGTAATATAGAAAACGGTGCCAAAAATCGCTTTCCCCCACCCTTTCAAAGTTTCAACCTGCCAAAAAATGCTTGACCCCCCCCCCCCTTTTCGACCTGCCAAAAATGCTTGCCCCCCCCTTTTTGGCCTGCCAAAAAATCTTTGCCCCCCCCCCCTATAATTCATCAACCCGGGGTAAGCATACGCATAATTATTGCATCACCGCTAATGAGTTAATGAGCAATTGTTCAATGCTGACCGAGGTCCATAGAAAACATTTTTTGAACTTCGTGGTATTGAGACAAAACAAAACTACAGGCCTACATCAATAACATGCAAGCTTCTGTGGAAAAATTGCATTTAGCAGCTGAACATGGGATGGATTGAGGTCAAAAGGTCTGCTCAAGGCCCTTTGGTGGGGTCCAGGGGCAAAGCCGTATGATAGGGGGTCTATGGGGGGGGGCAGTGGAAGCCCATCATGTATTTAAGACACACGCGGCTCATTCTTTTTTTTATATCTGTACATTTTTTGGACCTGCCAATGGGGGGGGGGGGGGGTACCAGTATAAGTCGGGGGGGGGGGGCTAATATTTCCAAAGGGCCCGCCAAAAATTGATTGCCTCCCCTCACAATCCGCCAAAAAATTGCTTGCCCACCCCTCTTGGCCTGTCAACACCCCCCCCTAATTTTGTGAGAGAGCAGCGAATAGGTAAATTTGCATAATTTAAGCGTTTCTGTACTAAGCCTTTTTCAGTAGAGCTAGCTTTTTATTTAATACCGAAGCGTAAGCGTCCCATGAATGTGTGCCAAAAATCCCCCTCGGTTTGCCAAAAATTGCTCCCCTCAGGCCCCCCGATTGGCAAAATATCCCCCCCCCCCCGGGCTCAAATTATTGCACAGCCCGGCCCCTCAGCATGCTCAGTTGAAAGATTGAAGAGCCAGTTGTACCAGCCTTTCTCATCCGCTCCAATTCCAGCCCATAGCTGTGTGTAGGAGGCTTAATTAGGCCTCCTCCTCCAGCATTCCGGTAGCTCTATGGTAAGTCTCGAACGACCCCCCACCCGCCCAGCCCACCCCACCCGTAGGATCTTGACCGCCTTGATATTTTGGATTTTCAAACCCTTTTTTGTACATTTTCGGTCATTTTAACCATTTTGGTCAACCCCCCCTCTGAGTTGCTTTGTCTAACCCCTCTTGCCATGCCCCTCCCCTTTCGAAAACATCCTGGCTATGCCACTGCATCCAGCACATATCATGATATTACCTCACCATTTAATGTTTGGGCGTACTGTAGGCCTAATTGCCATTTTTAGACCAAAAACAGTAGTTTGATGTCTCATATTTGCAGAAAAAACCATACAAAATATATTTAACCCTTGTTTGAAAAGGCTGTTTGGGTAGAATAGAAGTGCAAAACAAAAATAGGCTATTTTTCATCAAGGAAATCAAAGAAATTACTCTCTTTTATTTTCTGGGCGCTAGTATCTCAAAAAAATGAAGCTGTTCATTACAATGCACTATTACTTCATTTTTTTGTTACATGTATTTTACTTCCCAGAAATGCTTCAAATGAAAAAATATACCGCTTTTCTCGATTTTTTTGACACAGGTAGTTAGATAATAGTGTTTTGCTGTCATTTAAACTAAATTTAATCAATTGGATGTCTGAATTTTTTTATTAAAAAAAAAATCTGCACAACCAGAAAATCACATTCTGATCAAGTCGGGCATGAAAAGGTGCAAAATGGTTGCACAGTCTAATTGTGTGTCAAAAATGTATTTTGTGTTTATCAATTTGCGTATATTTCTTTGTAGGTTACGCTTGCTTGCCTTTTAAACATTTTACAGTGTGGATGAGGAGAAAACTTCCCTGTAGGAAAAGTATAAAGTCATGATAGATTTGGAAAAAAATCTGAAGTTGTAAGTTCTACGAATGATTTTTGTTTATATTATAGTAGCCAGGGAGCAGGGAGTAGCTTCTTGCAAAAACGCCCTCATCAAATCTCTGTTACAGGCTTACAGCTATCACATGATTCGATATTTCGTTCATGAATAGCGAGGCATATTATGGAGGATAGCAATTTACGTAAGAGTATAGGTCCAATTAAGGGGTCGTCTCACAAAATTGGCTTATAAGCCACATCGATCAGCATTCAGTTCCTGTACTGGTCACCGTACATGTACCTGTGTGCAGTGCATTGAGAAGTATTCTTTGACCTTGTCGACTGTGTAACAGGGGGATGACACTCACCTCATTTGCATGGCAAAATTACCCGTCTCCTCTGCAGCCAATTTGTTTTCGCTCCATCGAAATCAAGCTGGTCACGGAGGAGACTACCTTCCTTTGTGTTTGTTCATTTGTGTATGGAGAGCCTTTCTTGGAGTCCATGACTTAGGCTACTACGCTCTCAGCTAGAGTCCGACGCTGCATTGTACTAGAAATACCTTTTCTGTGAAATCGCTATAGAGCCAATCGGGAACACGTATTCAATTTATAAATATAGCATTAAATTAGTATCACATAGTGGCCTCCGTGCAGTGGAAAACCTTAATTCTTTCATCAAAAAGAAATGAAAATGACCAAAAAAACAGGATCCACCTGTACGCCTATAAAATGGGCACAGAAATTTGTCACAAATATGAATGAATTTTAAGAAACATACGGGATATGATGAACCAATGACCTGACGCCATGATAGCAGGATCTATTAGTTGTTTTATATACAATGCATATACCGTGTTGTCATAATACCAATATTTGGCATAATATATAACGACTAATATTTAGTATTGTAAATATGCAGTTCATATGCACAAACGAACACTGATCTTTATGATATTCAGGTTGTTGTACATCTCATATAACATGTCATATAGGAGGTCATATGTGTTGACCTTCTCCTATTGTATTTGTTCATCTGTGTATGGAGAGGATTAGCGCCATTAAATGCCATTAAAACTCCATCAGTATTAGGGCGTAGTTCAGTGAACTCACCAGATTGCTATTCCAAGTACTTTGATAAATACAGATAATATGTATTGATGGGTCGAGGCGATTGCATTGAAAACCTAATACATTATTCATAACAGTTACGTAATCAATCGATAGTGCGGACACTTTTCATTTGCAAACCACCAAAATTCGTGATCTTTTAGCGTTGGAAAAGAAACCACGTGAATAGAGTGCCCTCTCAAGAATATCAACTCTCTGGTGTAAGTGTGTCTCTTTTACGTCCATGGGCATGGTAGAACGTAGTGCAGAACATCATGCCTGGGAATGCTACATATATTACCGTAGTAATCGAGGTAGCAAATTCCGTCAACCGACATGAGTGTGTCTACTCTAAGGTAAGCTGGTATGTAAATCTCTATTGTTCATATATTATTATTATTATCATATTATATTAAAAATCATGATTGTTTTACTTTCAGACTTTTAAGCTTACTTCTCCTATACTGTTACGTTACCCGGGTACTGTACTGTACGTCAGTGGCGTATATAGCCAGGATTTTGGAACCGAGGGGGCACAAAAAGAACTTGTAAATGTACATTGTAGGCCTACCGACGGAAATATTTTTGCCGACGGAAGTTATGATTTGTTGACCCAATTTTTTTTGCATGGTTTGAAAAAGTGAAGAGCAAAAAAAAAAAGAAAAGGTGAATATAAGCTGTACCTACATAAAAACACAATTTTTTTATGTATAATTCAATTTAATTCACAATTTTTCATGCTTTTTTAAATTTCGCCTTTTTCTGTCACCGTGGATAAAAATAGTCTATTGTTAGCCGGCCCCCTGCCCCTCCCCGACTGGCTACGCCACTGCTGTACGCGTGCTGATCATCATGATCATGTGATGCTGTACCTCAATTAGAGGCAGTGGCGGCGCCATGGGGGGCATGGTGGAAAATGCCCACCCCAGTCAGAACCCTTCCCACCTTGTTTCCCCAGTAAAATACGGTACGAAAATTCCCACTTATTACCACATTTTTGGGCAATTTTTTTAATTTTGCCCCCCTGAAATTCACTTTGCCCCTCAATGCCCCGAAAATAATTCCTGGCACCGCCACTTAATAGAGGTTAATGACTCGCATCAGTTGTTTGGGTATTGTGATATATCTATACATTGTGCTTTGGAACCGAGGAATATCCCGAGGGGCGCCCCGGCACAGTTTTACCCCTGGTCCTGGAGTTTTACAGAAGATATATAGTTCTTTTTTTTTATCTTTCAATATTTATTGGTTTGATGACAATTAACATCAAATCATACATAAAAAGGGACAAAAAGGTAGCAACAATGGTTACACAAATTATGCAGTCGACACTTCTACCCAGATACACTACATGTTAATCCCTGGGGGGGGGTCACTCACTATTTGACTTGCTACGCACCCGCGTCCAAGAAAAACGTCTAAAAGGGTATGTTTTTCACCACACAGCGTTGTCGACGTCTTTTTGAAAAAGGGGTACATTTCAGAAGGCATCGCCATTTTAAATTTAGGGGTCCTTTTTCAGCCAGATCCTTATAAGGGTTAGTAATATTATTGTTTGAGTGAAAAACAGGCCATTAAGGGTGCATTTCAGAGGTGGTCGGACGCGGGTGGGTAGCACTTTTGTGTGAGAGTGACCCCCCCTCCCCCGGATGTAATTATGCTATTAAATAACCTGTTCATATGCACAAGGTCACAATATAATCCAGTCACACAGTCTACAAAGTTTTATAAATAATACAAAAAAAAAAAAAAAATCTAGATACTATGTCAAATCTCCATTTACTGAAAGTGGCATGCGAGTTTGTTTTTCTTTTTAGCAATGAAATACTCTGTATCTCTGTTTATTTTAATAAAAGCCTTAAGACCAATTGTATTGGGAGTTTTGTTTGAAATAAATTTACACACATAGATATAGTATTTGACACTCAAAAACAAGTATGTCAAAAACATATCATTGAGCAGTGAGCACCCCAAAATTGTTTTCAAAGGTTGAGATATCAAAATCAATATCATCTTTATTTTTAATAATTTTAATTATATCTTCCCAAAGGGGTTTGATTTTCTCACATTCACAAAAAACATGGGTAATTGTTTCAAGCATCTTATTGCAAAATGCACAATTTGGAGAAATCCTTCTTTTGAACAAGAAATCATAAAAGCAATGGCTTTATGGAAGATTTTGAAATAAAATGAGCGAAATCGAGAATCAATTGAACATTTACTATTACGAAGATTAATTTGGTCCCAATCCAAGTCCTCAGGGTCAACTCATTCCAAAAACTAATACGTTTTTCAGGAACACATTTCTCAATCATAATAGAATTTAGCATGGAGCTTGGATAAGGTTATCAACCAGTAAACCAGCCTATCAAAAATCTCCACACTAGAAATTTCAATGTTTGGATTATCAGGAACAGGAACATTTTTCATTCAAAAATTAAATTTCTTTCTGTCATGATTCGAAATATCAGAATCAAGAATCAATTCTTCAAATAATTTACTACCTGGGGGAGGGTTAAGGTTAGCCGAGAGTTTTTCATGCGCTTGATTTCAGAGGGGCGTAAGTTCATAACAGAAACAGCCATGCAGAAAATGAACAAGCGTGCTGGGACGTGAGGCCTACTTTACAATAGAATATTGATCCACGGTCAAGACATGAAACTTGGCTTAGCTCGTGCCCGGAGCTCGTGAGTCGGGGCGGGCGGGGGTGTCATGAGGGGCGGCATGCCGGGTCGGATGCGAGGGAGGGCACAAGCCGTTTTCGGCAATTTTCATAAGGATTTTATAAATTTTAAATAAATTATAAAATCAACAACAGTATCAAAAAGCAATTATTTGCAAATCGAATTTGGGAAGAATATTCAAAAAGACAGACTTAGCAGGCCTACACATTTTTGAATTATTTAAAGTGAAAAACAATCAATCACGATTCACTGCAGTCAGCGAATCAATCAAATAAAACTAAAAAGAAAGGAGCAAGAAAGAATAAAGAAATAGTGAAAAAGAAAGAAAGAGAGAGAGAGAAAGAAAAAGAACGACAAAGAAAGGAAGAAAGAGAGAAAGAAATAAAAAAAAATGAAAAAAGAAAAAGAGAAAGAAAAGAGGAAAGAAAGAAAGTAAAAATGAGAAAAGAAAAAGAGAAAGAAAAGAGGAAAGAAAGAAAGTAAAAATGAGAAAAGAGAAAAAAAAGGAAAGAAAATTCAGCCACACGGGGACTCGAACCCACAAAAATTGTTCATAACAGATTCCCAGTCCAACGCCCTATCCACTCGACCATACATCAGCTTACGAAATTTCTTGTTCTCGAAGCGGATATGTAACTATTGATGCAATTACTTAATGATTACAATCGCGTCCGCACAATGGCTCTTAGAATAAACACGCATGTCGGCGCTGAAATTTTGAACGAAGTGATGGAGGAAAAACCTCGTTTTTGCAATACTAGCTTCAATTTGGAGTGAAAATCAAATGGGATAGCAATTGGCAGAATGTTGAGAAATAATGTAGGTATTCAGATGTCTAAATTAACGCCCGTTATCAAGATATCGATAATTTCACAAAACAGTTTTTCTCAGACAAGATTCTCGAAAATGTTCCCCAAAACGGGCTTTTTAAATTTAATTGGTACTGTATTTGGTTCTTCCCCATGGCAACATTATTTCTTTAATCGATTTGTAGTACAATACAAAAAAGGAGAAAACAATCACTCGGCGTGGTTTTATACGGAGCGAACATTTGAAAAAAACTGCATGGAACGTGTTTTTGATCTTGTGAACATGGTGCGTAAAAATGATTTAAACGAAGGATTTTCAAACGGATTCTAAATTTTTTATAAACACACAAAAATAATGTAAAGATACATCCATGCACCAACATTTGACTCACTGCGATATTTGATTGCTGAGAAAACGCGGTTTTAGAGAACAACTTTATACGTCTTTTATCGTTTTTTATAATGTTTCTTCGTGTAACCTTAAGGAAATCATCAACATACACATTACCTTTATCACACCAGTCTTCATAGTAAAAGTACTGTTTAGATTTTGAATGAATATTTCTAAAAAACCATAAAGTTTGGCAGGCACCAAGATTAGGTAAACATACCAAGTTCTGAGGGAATCAGCTAATTGGGTACAATTAAGCTTATTTAAAATACTTTCAGGAGCATATGATTTCCGTAAAATATCATCATCAAGCAGGGCCGTAGCAAGCGGGGCGGCCGGGGATGCCATGGCCACCCCACTTTTTGAGAAATTTGTTATGTTTTTCTTTATATCTTTATTTCAATTTGGGCATATATTTGTAATTTGGCGCCCCACATTTGTGATGACCGCCCACATTTTCAACCTTGCAACGGCCCTGTCATCAAGCAGTAAATTAAACCAATACATTTTTTTGAGCCAAGGCAAAAGTGTAAGGGCGAGTTTCTCCTTTCAACAAGCGACTTAATTGTATAGGCTGTTGGAGGTAGCTGTACATAAGCTGTGGTCCTCACGGTTTACCGTACTAACAAGCAGGGCCGTAGCAAGCGGGGCGGCCGGGGATGCCATGGCCGCCCCACTTTTTGAGAAATTTGTTATGTTTTTCTTTATGTCTTTATTTCAATTTGGCCATAAATTTGTGATTTGGCCGCCCCACATTTGTGATGGCCGCCCCACATTTTTCAACCTTGCTACGGCCCTGCTAACAAGGTTGCTGTTTCATTATCGCAATGTTCCCGGCGCAAAGACTAGCCTGGACCCGCGGTCTTGTGCTTGGGCTTATCGTGCTTATACCGTACACAACTTGATGCAAGAATATTGTGCCTGTTTTTGTGTCTTTTATGTATTATTTTACTTCCGCTTGACTTTTTATGAGTCCAACTTGTATGAATGATACGTCTATGCTTTATACGTGTGCTTTTTTCTTTGCATCCCAAAAAGGGTAAAACTGTAAGCCTAATGGAAAGGAATCCGTGATTCCCCTAAAAAGGAAAGCAACCAACGTGCTATCTAGGCCTACTGCTGATATCAGTAGTCTATTCAGATCTCACATGAAGTTATCTGTTGGAACAATATTTACAATTATTTAAGTAGAAGATATAGCAATATTATATGCATCTTATCCGTAAATTCAGTTTTAATACGGCATGCACTATTGTTTCGTGTCAAATATTTACTATATCTTTACCAATTTTGTCCTTCCTTCTATTGTATTAAATTGATGTCCAACCTGGTATAATATAGGCACTCCCAAATAATATTGTAACAGGCATACTTATGAAAAGTACGAGTATCAAACTATTAAGGCTTGGATAGGGACAGATGGTATCATATACATGTAGGTCTTCATGATGATGATGATGATGATGATGATCATTCAACTAACTCAAATGAACACTAAAATAAAATGCTGAAATGTTCAACTAAATCAAACAATTACTTACCCACAGTGGCGTAACTAGACATTTTCATTTGGGGGTGGGGTGGGGGAAAGCGGGGACAAACATAATAAATGAGGAGCAGGTATCGTTCATGCTGTTTGGGTTTGTAAGGGGTGGAGTGGGTCTGAGGAGTTATGGGATCTGCTTGGAATGTGTCCCGGAACATTTTTTTTGACATGGGGGGGGGGGGGGGAGGTGGGATTGAAAAAACAATTATGGTACAAATACCATATTTAAGCTATTAAAGCTGGTGACATATAGGCCAATGGTACAAAAGTGGGATAAATGCAATTTATTTAACCTTAAAAATTGAGTTTTAAGGTTAAAATGACCAAATATGAGATTAATTAATAACTCTCAGAAGTAGGCCTAATTTACCTTTTTCATGGGGGGGGGGGCAAGAGCTCCCCTGCTCCCCCACCTAGTTACGTGACTGCTTACTCATGTTAATTGAAAGACCGTCAAAAATATGAAAGATAAACTTTGCGTTACAATTTAAATAATTTGTAAATTGAAATAGACCAAGGCTTACGACCTAAGACCTGCTCTGAGGCAGGGCCAAGAAAAGCCACTGTAAGCCTTGGCTAACAGGCTTATGAGACTACGGCTACAGAAGACTGATTTCGAGAAATGCAAATTTTACTGAAGCCTGGGGCTAATCCTACAAGCCTGGCCCACGGGCCAACGAAGCCTCGAGGCTATGGTAGCCGTGCTTGGAAATACGTTTTCAGTTAAGCCTGGTCTTACGACCTCTTAAGCCTTGAGGCTAGACAAGCCAATTGCTAAGCCACCCGTCGAGAAATTCGCCCTAAGGGTCTATCATACGAAGGCCACACAGAAAAAAATCATTGCACACACATTTTCTTCTGACTCTATCATTACCAGCATTCCAAATGAATTTGAAAAACTGTTTGTTAAGGTCTTTAAATAAAGAATTGGGAATTTTAATACTCAAAACTGAAAAAAGATAGAGCAGCTGAGGCAAAAGAAGTGTTTTAATAACACAAGTTTTTCCTATCAAAGAAAGGTTTCTAGCGCGCCAGCAATTTAAGGTTCCCTCTATCTGTTTAAGCTTAACCTTCTAGTTGAGATCAAACATTAACTTAAAATTCAATGAAAAATTAATACCCACAGTTTTAAAATCTCTAGTTTTCCAAAGAAGACCCAGCCCAGAAAAGGGACGATTTAAACCTTTGATTGAGCCAATCCAAATAGCTTCGGATTTGATGAGATTGATCTTGCAGCCAGAACAAGTTGCGAATCTTTGTAAAGTTTCAAAAAGATTGTTTTCAAAGGAATCAGGCAAGCCATCCAGGAAACAGGTTGAGTCATTTGCTAACAAAGGTATGGTTCCCTTTCTTTTCAAATAGCTCTTTTCTGGTTAATTGTTTTTAAAAAAATGGTCATGTGATGAACGTCAGTCTGTGAGCACGTTTGTTGGCGGATGCTCCCGAATTTTTCATCATTTTAACCGTTCAGCTTTCATTTTTACTACTCTTATCCCAAGATGCCAAACAATAAAAACTCAGGGACAAATAAGAGAGCGGGTTCGCCCATGAAAAGTCAGCTGGAAAACAGCAAAAAGGCTGCAAAATCGGTAAGCTTCTGTGATGAAAGTATGGACACAATGGGTAGCAGTGATCCGGCTACTTTCGGTGTAACAAGCTCAAAGATGGCAGCGCCCATGGATCGGGAGCCGCCTACTCTTTTCGCCAAACGCCAAGAGTTTCTTGAATGCTGTTAAAATAAGAAAAGTTTTAATGCTAATTTATTGCACATTCTAGGGAAGCGTGGATAACCGAGTGAGAGGGTTTTCAATCAAATATTTTTCCTGTCAAAACTGAAGCATCCTCTGTATAAAAGAAAATATGAATATTAACTGCACATCATAATGATTCATGATACCCAATTGTGGCACATTTGATGTCGTTTATGAGGCAGAGAATTTTATTTCAATGCTATATACGCCAAAATATTTTTTTAATTGAGCGAGAATGGCGATAGAAAAAATGTTGAAAATTCCATGTAAAAATTACATTAGACCCGCCAAAGATTACTGTTTCGTTTTTATGGTAATCTAATCTTTTATTTCCTGAAATAAAATTAAGGGTCTAATGTGGATTTCTTTGTATAAATTATAAAAACATTGACGTGTATTATACAAGAAGCTACAAGAAAAATGGTCGGCTGCATATACTGACTGACATATCATGCATATTGAAGATATGGACTTTTCTCCCAAAAAGACCTATTGTTTTGTGGAAAATAATCCATATCTTCAATACTGAAAGGTCTAATGGGACATTAGAGCACATCAGACATATTGAATTGCATTCTGAATACGAAGAATGTCCTTCTGATATCAAATAATTTTGATTTTTTTTGAAATTCGCAATGTAATACACATTTTATGGCAAATGATTGAAAATTTATATTTTTGACATTTTTAACAGTACTCGATGTAAACTTTATAAATCTGATGATTTATACTTAACTTGTATGTAGGTGGGATGAAAAGTCGACGATCAATTGAAAATTTTGACATTTTGTATTGAAGATATGGATTTTTTTCCCAAAACACCAAAAAAAAATTTGGTCTTTTGGGAAAAAAATCCATATCTTCAATATGAAAGGTCAAAATTTTCAATTGATCGTCAGCTTTTCCTCCCAGCTACATCATTAGATTGATAAAATTTACTTCAAGGACTGTTATAAAGGGTTCAAAAGAAATAACTCCCCCTAAAATTACAAAACATTTCTTTGCATAACTTGACATACATTTGGTTGATTTGAAAAATTTAAAAACCTGTGAATAGAGGAATCTTTTTTTTGCTACCCTGCCAATTTTCTTTTTTTTTTTTGAAAATCATTTTTTGTTGCTCAAAAATTATCACATTTTCCAAAAATGATGCTTTCAGAAAAAGTTGCACTTTTCAACATCCTATACATGTAATGTACAAAAACGTTCTCGATATCAACGTGATCAATGTTTTGAATGATTTAATTGTTAGTTTATTTTCTTAAATTTTATGTATCCAATTACTCAGTCACCCATGCAATCATCTTTCAGTATAAAACAATGATTCATTGACATGAATTTGACATGAATGGGATTTTCAGTTGGTGTTTCAAAATTGGTAAAATCACTATAGGAGTAGAAACAAGTTTTGTAGTGTGATGCTTATTTCTTTCGTTGGCTAGAAGAGATGAAAAATTTATTTGCAAAGTAGACTGAAACAGTTGCAAAGTTCTATAGCAACGGCTCTCTTGAATAAAGGCGTATGAAAAGGAGAAATAGCCAACAGAGATTGGAGGTTGTAAGTCAGCATGCAGCCAATTAACTGCATGCAGCCAATCTCTTGTGGCCACATCATGAGTGTTACACATTTATCCAAGAAAGTCATCATTTAAAATCAAAATGCAAGATGCTTCAACCGACCCAATACAGGTAAATGTTCACCCTTTTGGTCAAATGTATGCGTGGAGAGCTCATTTCTCTTTCCTAGTGATTTTACCATTTTTTAAACAACTGCTGTTTAAAAAGTTGATAGAAAATCTCATTTTACGTCAAAATTAACTCCAACAAATCTTTGTTTTGCACTGAATTATGGTTGCATGGGTGCCTGAAGGATCAGAGACAGAAAGGTGAAGGAAAAACCAAGAAATAAATCAACCTTAACATTAATATCGAGAACGTTTTGCACAAAATGTCGTAAAGTGCAACTTTTTCTGGAAGCATCATTTTTGGAAAATGTGATTATTTTTGACCAAAAATAATGTTGTTGCAAATGAAACAACTTTGGGAGGGTTGCAAAACGATTCCTCTATTCACAGCTTTTTGAATTTTTCAAATCAACAAAATGTATGTCAAGTTATGCAAAGAAATGTTTTGTAATTTTAGGGGGGGGGAGTTATTTCTTTTGAACCCTGTATATCAAAAATGTGAAAAATGTCAAATTTTAATAATTTGTCATAAAATTTGTATTATATTGTGAATTTCAAAAAATGAAAATTATTTGATATTCATTCATTCATTCATTCATATTTTATATCAGAAAGACATTCTTCAGATTCAGAATGCAATTCGATATGTCTGATGTGCTCTCATGTCCCACAAAAATACTGTCTAAACGCTCAAAATGCTCATTCCAGATCCCTATAAAAGCTAGAACACAATTCAAAATCACTGAGTACTTTCAAAACTTGTTTAACTGAATCAATATCCTTAACAAACAAGCACATATCATCTGCATAGCAGGACAATTTCAAATGTGTGGTTGCATGATTGTATCGATTTGAATCCCAATTATGTCCTCTTTGTTATTTAATTGAATACACAGAATTTCGATGGCCAGATTAAAAAGTTGATGAGGGGATCTCCCTGTCTAAGACCACACATGACATCAAAATATCCTGTAGACATACCATTGTTCATGACACAGCTGCATGGTTAATATGTTTTTATAGAAAGTACCAATCCATTTTTGAATTGAACTTCCAAAATTAAAAATCTTCATGACTTTAATACATAAAGTTTGGTCTATAGAATGGTATGCTTTTTCAAAATCAATAGTAAAATCCCAGGAATATTTCTATATTTGGTATGAAAAAGAATATCGGACACCCTTAACTGCGTCCCCTATGTATCTTCAAAAGCATTGATGGTGAAATAAACACAAAATGATAAATAACCCTGTAAATATAAACATCAATAATATGCTTTCCAGCAATGAATATAGGCCTACTTTTAAGCCTGTGTAATTGGTACATAAAATGGTATCCAGGAATTTTATTATACCATTCATCTTAAAATTGATGTTTTCAGCTATGAAAAAAATAGGGTCAAAACTTTAATCTACAAGTTGTAGCACAATTATACTGCTGCATGCAATTTTAGGTAATGTTTACCCATCTCATCTGCCTGTAGACTATATTGTACATTATAAACATACATGTACCTGTACAGTTCAACCATGTGATATAAATAGCCATGCATGAGTTCACAAGGTCACAACTCTACACAAACTGTATGACAAACATCTTGACATTTTATAGTGAGGGGACTTCTCAAAAATGTACAATGTTCTGATTGTTTATTTAAGGCACTAGCTAAGGCCCTTCACAATTGATTCCGAGTTTACTGTTCAAGATTTTTAAAATAGGACGAGGTGACTTTTAATTATTAATCTATTATTTTCTTTATTTAGTATTAGTTATCACAACCAATTATCAACCCGTTTTGACAGGAGTCGGCATTTAATTATTTTATTACTATGCTTACTTTTACACATACTATAAGAATAAGGCCTGTTACAATTAATTCTTAGTTTCAGGTTTCCCGCCCGTGTCCAAATTAGAGAATTGCAAAATATTTAATTATTTTATTTTAATTTTGGATTTTCTCTTTTAAAATAACTTTTAATTACTTCCATTTGCTACTTTCTGCTGACTTTGCTTGTATAAATGATGACTAAACTGTACCATTACTTAAGTATAAAATCAAACATAGTTGTAAAATAATTAAATGCATGTTCTGATCAAAACAGAATGATGTAGGATGCGACCACTTGTTTAAAAATAAAGAAATGATAGATAAATTAATAATTAATAATTAAAAGTCGCCTCATCCCTTGTTTTCAACCATGAAACAGGAAACTAAGGGCCTAAGGTGCAGTTATGCTGTTTGTTTATTCATCATTATTGTTGATATGATTCATGTTATAAAGTAGCAAGTAAAATTCATTAAAAGTTATTTCTAAGGAAAATAAAATAAAATAATTAAATATTTTTGCGATTTTCTATTTTGGATGCGATGGTTAACAGTAAACTAAAAATTTAATGTGAAGGGCCTAAGCTGGATTTAAGAAATGATATGGTCTATGGTTATACATGCAGGAGTGCTCAGAAATACCTGGGGGGGGGGTAAAATATATAATGTAGGGGGGACATAACACTTTTGGAGTCCTGAATAGGAGGGGGGTGGGGGTAAATGTTTTGGGTGTATGAACAGGGGTGTCAAAAAGTTTTTGGGCATGGTAGAGAGGAGGTGTAATAAAATTCCTTTAAAAAAGGAAATGGGCGTACTCAAAGAAAACTGTCAATGATTTAGGGTATTGTAAATGTTTAACATAAGTATTGGGAATAATGGTATGAATGACTGAACTGGGACACACATACACACACAAAGAACTTAAGGGTTGGGGTATGAGCGCTTGGATATTATTTTTGGTGGGACATGATATGAGAGCATATCACACATTTAAGGTAGCATTTGAGTTGCATTCTGAATACTAAGAATGTCGTTATTATATCAAATAATTTTGATATTCGCAATATAATTTACATTGTATGGCAAATGATTAAATATTGATATTGTTTATAGGACTACTTAATAGTTGTCGAAGAAAACCCAAAAAAGAAGCAAGTCTGTTTTGGGGAAAAAATATATGAAAGGTCAAAATTTTCAAATGATTGCTTAAAAACTGAAAGTTTACTTCGAGGATTGTTGAAAACATAGGGTTGTAATAATAAGACTGACATAGGGTTGTTATGCAAAACAGACCAAGAAAAATCGGACAATACTTGTGTTAAGTGAGAGCTGAGAGGTCTATTCGTAATATGCATTTTGCGTGTGAAAAGAGCGTTTTATATTTGGATAATGTGGATATGCTGCAGAGTAACGCATCATGTTGATATCTGCATGAAGTCTACAAATGTGTGAAACTCCAGATCATGGGCCAACTATCACACCATTGGACTATTATGTGCAACTGTGATAACGACTTGAATCATTGTACTAATACGTGAAGATGTTAAACCATGACGCCGTATTGAATACTTTTTTCTGTAACTATTGTGTAAACTGAATAAATTATTCGCTATGCATGAAGTTTTACAAATTGACTCGGTAATCCACGATATATATTCATATTGTGTGCAGAAACACCTCAAAATAGAATGGCGTTGCACACAGTGTCATCGCCCCGATATCTTCATGGCAGAAATCGCCATGGTAGGTTGAATCCACCGCCAGGCATGGCCATTTTGTATCGATCTGTTTAATAGTTTTGAATTGCATAATGGGCCGAAGGACATATGACTAAGGCTACTGACAATAGCCCCGATTAGCTTGACTGACCTCGCTGTGTGTCGAGTCGAGCATGGTACACCATAGGTCATATGCTTTTAGATTACCTACACGATTAGCCTATACACTGAGCTATATAATTCGGCACATATAAATCCAAATTATTGTCAGTTTTTGACTCAAGACGCAAGCCAGTCTCTCAAGACGCAAGCTAACGACTATCATATCTGTTCAAAATATACATTCAAGTGTAAAAGGAACCACATCTGGTTTCTTTATACGAAATCATTTACGGGAGATATTCATCATTTTCTACCCCTGTATCCAAAGATTTTCTTCTCATATCAAACTCGTGCATAGCAAATTCACGTGTATCGATCCTGGGTATTTTATAGTATCACTGCTGACAAAGTATAATTGGTCGCATGTCATAGGTTGGGTATACTAAAAGGGTGGAGGGATTACACTTTTCTGAAAATTGCGATACAAATTTGATTGGCTTTCCGTAACCCCATATCCTACAGCAGTGGTTGATACCTCATTTTAAGCCTAATATTATACTCTTTCAGTCTACTGAAGCATATAATTATACATTATTCAGTAAAAAATCACATCAGTTGAAATGAAAAATGCCAGGGGTGGAGGAGCAGGCGGATGTGGAGCAGGCGGATGTGGAGCAGGCGGATGCGGGAGTGTACAATAGGGCCTATCTGAAAATTCACATGTCAGCATGTTAAAACTACTGGTTATTTTTTCAAATCTAGGGCGGGTATGATGTATTGACAGCTTTGACTGTTGAATTTGTACAATTAAAACAATTACTGACTACTTAAGGTGGTACTACACCCCCTGATAAATTTTTTGACTAATTTTGCATTTTTCTCAAAAAGTAACTACACACTGGTAACAAAAGTTATATGTATATTACAGGGGCAAGGAATCCAATTACTTCAATGAAATTTCAGTGATTCAAGACAAGGGGTCATTATATATGTTAAGAAATGAGGTACGTTCTAGCGGTACCTCTTTTCTTATCATAAATAACATACCGCTTGTCTTAAGTCACTGAAATTCCAGTGTAGTAACTGGATTCCTTACCCCTCTAATATACATGACTTTTGTTACCAGTGTGATATTATTTTTTGAGAAAAATGCAAAAATAGTCACAAATTTATCAAGGTGTGTATAGTACCACCTTAAAGGGTTATATGTTCCATTTTTTTTTCATTTTTAATGAAATCCTAGTTGAATTTCAGTATTTTTAGCAATATGCTAATGTACATTTCTCTTCTTGATATTCATTTCTTCATTAATAGAATAACCATCTTGCTAATTACTCGTAAAAAGGTCATTGACCTTCACAATGTAATTAACTTACGTACAATTATTTTAAAAAGTTCATTTGAAGCATTAATGTATTGGGAACATATCCTCCAAATTTGATGACATTCTTGCATAAAATAAAAATTTTACAGTCATTTTTGTAATTGAGGTCCAATTTGAGAAAAACGCATTTGAAAATTGAGATTTACAGAGACACCTGTGTATTAATTAATTACCAATTAAGCATTATCTCAAAAATTGAGCATGTGCTAAGGTTAAAAATGGTGTTAATTATTAGAGATTGTCAATATATATACAACATATATCCAAAAACAAATTTTTTGTCATTTTTGACCATGTAATGGAAATTGTACCCAACTTATGACATATGCGACCAATTACTAGCCAGGTGATGTCAGTGTGTTGTGCAGTAACTGACGATATTCCTTGATAATCCACCAAAAAAAACTTGTCATATAATGGATTACCATGCAGTTTCCATTGAATTCCATAGCGTTTGTTTTGGTATACCGTTTGCTTGAATGACCCTGCAACTTTATGATGACAACCATTATGGCTTAAAATGAAAGACCAATTTCACGTCCATCCGTGTAGCTTAATGGTAGCAGATGTCGCTTCACAATCGGGAGGTACACGGTTCAAAAACTCAACTGGGCTCAATTTTTGTTTGTTTCCCACTCAAAAGGTCACTTGTATTGGAATTGTTAATTTTAATTTGGCCAAACTTATCTGAATGACAATGTTGTTATTTTTTTTTTGATTGTCTTTTTAAATGAATTAATATTTCTGGTGTTTCCTTATTGATAACTTAAATTACCCGTTCAGTCATGTTTGAAGTGGATGGAAACTATACCTTTTATTCTTTCATCAATACAGTTATAATATATATTTTAAGATAAAATGGTGAATGTTATTAACAATAGTGATAGGCTGTACAGCCCCAAAAAAGGGGTGATGTTTCAAAAAGCTTAGGGTACCAGCTGAATTGAAGCAGCTAATCCTCCTGAGCATTTTGACACCTTTTAAAAAAAAATCGGTTGAAAAATGAGACAGTGCCGACCAAAAAACTACGCACAAAGGGGATTTCTTGGGACCCCCATATTTTCACTATTTTGACAATTATAGGCGTTTTCTTTGCCTATTTGTTGGATTCTAATGATTATTTACATGATTTTGGGCCCCTGGATATATTTGTGCAATTTTTACACAAATCGTATGTTTTGATGCAAGTTTAAGAGCCAATTTAGGATGTGAGGGCGCTGTTCAGCCTAATAGCTGTAACATATCCCCCTACTAAAATTGTATAATTTCTTATTATCAAATCAAAGTTACAGATAAATAACAGCATTTGTCCAAATTTGACCTTATTTCACTTGTGCGTGGTATCCATTTGAAAATGTATAGAGACGCTTCCATTGACTTACATGTGATACAAAGGTCGTTGACCCCTGTATATTGCTATGGGCAGGTTACCCCTGTATTAAAAATTAGCGCCAACGTATAATGTGCACAGTTCAACTGTTTAACAGTTCAAGTTCTTATCAAGCGGTTACGTGTACGCATTGAACCATGCTGTCTGCTGAAGATAACTAATACATAATTATGTAATGAATGATTTATGACAAATTCCTATTACTTTGTTATATTATTTGTTTTCAACAATAATTATAGGCGTTGAATTAGAACAACCTAATATTCGTTAGAAAACATGTTTATTTGGCCTATAAAAACTCAGCATTATGGATGTTTTCAATAACTATTCCCTAAATAAACAAATTTCTTTGCCATAAAATTTTTTGTAACATATTTCAAAAGGAGAATAACTACCTGAAACTTGTGAGTAACAACAATTTGATATGATTTCCTGTTTTTGAGATGTAGCACAAAAACTTACTTTGCACGCTGACAGCTTAGACCAACTAATCATAAAATTTGTGTAGGTTAGGTTATGTTTCACTGACCACTCCCTAAAAAAAGCCAATTCCTTTATCAACAATTTCCAAAGCATATGGTATATTCCCATATTGTGTGCAATATGAAGTTCATATGACATTCCGTTGTTGAAAATTTTGTGAGTTCAAAACAAAATTTAGATAAATATTTTGCAGGTTTGGAGCCTAAATACGAAATATGACGTAATTTAGCATAGGAGATGAAACTGCATGCTGTATCAAACTGAGTATGCAGGTGTGGAATGGGGAATATGGAGAGAAAAAAATAATGATGATCGTAAGATGATATATTTTATTGTAGCTGGTGAAAATGTTCTTACTATGTCTTCAGTCTAATCTGGGACACATCATACAGCACAGATCGCAGTGAATATTTTACTGAGCGTAGCAATTGCAGTGAAATCGCTAAGTGCATCAATGTGCGCATCTTGGGCGTAGAGGCGCTTGTTGTCAGGTGACGGACAGCTGTACATGTACACAGAAAGTGCACATACAGTATGAAATTGGTGCGTTCCAGACATGACTGCACACTGAATTGCAAATTTGTGTAATTTTTGTCTTTTCAAAATTCTTTTCACAGGATGTTGGGAGTATTTTGAACACCTCAACAGAAGGCCGAAAAATATAACTACTCAAAAATGGCAACATAAAGAAGCATCTCTTCACCATCAATGAAACTATAACACTGTAAACAACATTCTGGTACAGCATATAATTTCACGGTATGGGTATAGGTAAGCAACATTTCTTTATATGAATGGTATATTATATATATTCAGAAAATTATAGCATACAAATTAATAAAAAGATATATCAGGCCTTATGTGCAAAGAAATATGACCCTGCAAAGAAGCTATTTATTGTAGAGGTGGGCTATATTATGGGTCATATTAGGTTATACATGTAGTTTTAGATCATTTCAAAAACAATTGATGGGTACTAATCATTTTGGGGAGAAATCTGAAAAAGTGCTAAATTTTGGTGGCAAGTTCTAAGTTTCATAAAATGCTCTCATGCATACAAGGGTCAGCAAGGACCTTATTATAATAGTTGTGTGTGTTTCATTGAAAACTTTTAAGCATGCATGTAGTATTAAAGCGGCACATCGTTATAATATTACAGTCTGATTTTTAGGAAATATTTGAAATGCAACCTTTTTGGAAAGCACCACACAGCTCAATTTTGCCAAAAATGGCAGTAAAATGAGGGGTCATGGTGAGATGAAATTTGCAGAAAATGATACCTAAATACTTATAAAACTTGTTTTTGAGAGGATATGGCAGAAATAATACTCGACACTTTCTGTGGAAACAAAATACATCCACTATATATAATTACATATTGTAATTCTTTTGCAGTCCAGGCTCATTTATCAAGGATGCAATGGCTCAAGCTGTTGTAAGGGCCTTTCCTTTCTTAAGGATCTGGCGGATGTACAGCTCATACAGGCTATGTAAGTATATATTATTAGGTGTCAAACAAGAGACATTTTTGTGTGACAAAACCAAGTGAATTTTTACTCACTACAATATTTCTGACTACAATAGGTATGACTGATATGGTCATCTGATCCACTTTCCCGGAGATGGGTTTCCAGTGATGCTTAGACTCTTTCGGAGTCTTTAAAAGCGGATCATATACGTGGCTAAGGAAATATGTGCCCTACTCTCTGTTTAAGGTCTTGCTCCCCCTTCTTCTTATCTCCATGGCTTCTCGAACTTCTCTAGACGTCTTGTTGTGCTCCCACGCAAGGATCTTTGAATCATCCCAATTAATAACATGGTTGGCCGGGCAACATGATCAGAAATTGCTGATTTGGTCCGTTCTTTTTCTGATAACTTGCGTTCAGAGCGAGTGTACTTTTTGTTAGTGGCCTTAGCCACGTATATGGCCACACATATGATCCGCTTTTAAAGACTCCAAAAGAGTCTAAGCATCACCGGAAACCCATCTCCCGGGAAAGTGGATCAGATGACCACATCAGTCATACCTATGAAGCTCCTCCGATGTAAAGGACGAAATATTGTAGTGAGTAAAAATTCACTTGGTTTTGTCACACAAAAATGTCTCTTGTTTATTTAATCAACAAACCTGATGAACTTATTCAACGATATTAGGTGTCAAACGAAAAAGAAAGCCCTGCTCTATGTGCAAGCAGTCTTTTGAAGTAAGGTCGGTCGGTCAGTTGGCATACTTTTTTTCTTTACTCTTTGTGGGTCGCCAGCATGTTGACACTTAGCTTTTGCTTGGATGTATGTACAGATGTCCCCCATCAACCATTTCACACCAAAAAGGTGAACCAAGAAAGCAAAGTCTGATTTTGATGCCGCTTGGCATGTGGGTAGTGACAGATACAAGTGTTACCCATGCAAACTGATGACAGAAAATATGCATATTAATGAGCTCATTTGCATATTTCTTCTGATTGAGACAGTTGTGCTTGTACATTGCAATGTACACCCTTGCTGTTCCTGTATCTTTGCAACTGCTTGAGGGATCTGGTCCAAGGCGGCATTTGGACCTCCGCTCACGCCACAGGTGCACATGTGTGCTCTTCAGCATCCTCCGGATCCTCAGAGATAGTGACAGGAAGCCCTGTCACAGTCTAGATCAAGGAGGGACCACTGTATTTTTTAATTTTAGCTTCCACTATGCCGCTCAATTCATTGTATAGACAGTCTGTTTGTACATGTAGATTCAGTTGGCCTAAATTATATTTTTTTGTTTACTTCATAGTAATATAACAATTGGTTTCTGGATAGAAGTGGGAAATGTGAAGTGGCCCACAGGTTTATATTCTCTGAATATAGCAAACGCTAAAGCTGAGAACCGCAAAATTCTTTTTTTAAGCACCCATGGCGGATTTTACATTAAAAAGTTTCCCAAATGCCAAATCTGGGTCGGTTGGGCCTCGTAGAACATGGTTTTCTTTTTTCGTCACCTAATATTTTCATAATACTGATCTCTCATAGCTCTGATGAGCTGTTTACATTGCACAAATGAAGTTCTGGGATCCGCACATGTCCATTATAAACTTAAAGCCATATTATAACATTTGCTGAAGAGAACGCCCTAAAAAATGTTAAATTCTGGTTTTTACATGGTTGTAATGTACTTAAGTAAACAGAGATACCCTTTACCACAAATGAAGGCCTTCAAATAGCTGTTTGAAAGCCTTCACTGAACAGGTAATTTAGCCTTCAGATATTAGCTGTTCAAACAGCCTTCAAAATGACGAATTAGTGCAGATTAGGTACAGCTAGCTATAAGCTAAGCTACTGGCTGTTCAAACTTCTGCTAAGTAACAGCTTAGTGAAGGCTTAATTAGCTGTTCACTTTGGGAAGGGACTCTGCAAAAATCAAGACTGTAGGTACTGGAGTTTTGTCAAAATCCGAAATTTTGAATAAAACGAAGGAACCGAAAAGTTGAAAGGTATTTCAGTGTCTATGGGCACACAGATTAGCTGTTTTCTAGAACTACAAATGGGTTTGTCTTCATGATTTTCATTGCATCCCTACATGGGATTTTAATCTTCCTCTTAAAACGGCTGGTCTTACAATGCTACATGCATAACTGTGTACAGTATTTTGCAAGAATGCCTTTTGCTGTTTTGCAGGGTTTAGGCATGCTGTGCGTAAACCACGCATTATGCAATCACTATGCTACAGCAAACTATTTTTCTACTCGAGTACAGCAAAAGTCAATCTTGCAAAATACTTATACTCATATAAGTATAAGTGTTATACTCATATTAAGTAATGCTAGTATAAATAATTTCTATTCATTTTAGGAAGCATGGTTTTGTCAAGGTTCAAGTGGCGGCCAGGAGAGGAAGAATTGAAGCACATACAGTTGAAATATGCCAGGACTTGCAAGAATGGTAAAAAAAGTAAGCCTTGCAATTAGCTAAACACCACTCCAATGAAGCCTCATTTAGAGAATAAGCGATAGGAATTTTTGTTTTACTACTGTATCCTCTACCGTGTGATAGATGACAGGCAGGTCCAATATTTTGAGTAATGGATGCGGGTGCAGCCGGTACCCACTGCGAAAAAAATATTGGACCTGCCTGTCGTCTATCATAGGTAGAGGATAGTAAAAACAAAAATTCCTATCGTTTATTCTCTTAGTCAGTTAAATATTATTAATAAGTGTAAATTGTTTTTTTAAGCAAAAACAAAGTTACCGTAATTAAAACTCCCCTATAAAATGAACCAAACTTGTTCACACATACAACGTGATACTATGTGGACCTCTACAAGCGGGTTACTGCGTTATCAACGCTCACGATGACGCTCACGGCCTGATAGACGACACCAAATCATGCGATTGTCTAATCAGATTATGTGTCTACTTAACTAGACCACTCCCACGACTAAGACTCAGCTTTAAAGCCCATTACACTGTATATAAACATGGGAAATTTCAAGATGGGGAGAACAAAGAGCATAATGAACCTTACATAGACCCTATACTCCCCTTAATTATGAATGTGTTTGCCTAGGGATATTCTCCTGTGTAATAGTTTTATCAATAATATATGGATAGACTATTCGCATTGTCTAGTCAAGCATCTGCAGGTCAGACTTTTCTGCATTAAAAAAAATAACATTAACATTTTGTTGTTGTTGTTGTTCTTTTGGAGGACAGGGGCCGCTGGTTATTTCTTAACCTATTTATTTAATTAAAAGTGTATGACCTGATGGACAGCATCATCCCCAACTTTTCACCATCAAAAGGACGAATTTGGTATCAGAAGAAAGCCCATATCTTCTTATTACCCTAGTCAAATATTTCCTTCAGATATTATAAACAAAAATGTTTGAAACAATGTGGTCAACCACATTTGCGTACTTTAGTAAAATACCCCTTTATAAAGAATTTCATGGAGCGTGCTGACAGTTGACAGCAATATTGGAAACAATCACGGGTACCTATTGTCACAGACCAGGGGTTTGGGAAAATTGATTAAAAGTCGGACTTGCGACGAAGTCCGACAATTCCCTGGCCGTGGGTAGCGTGGCCGACAAAAAGGGAATGAATGAAATAAAATGGATAAGTCCCTCAAAAATTGAAGAGGGGAGGGAATTTTGTGGCCTAATTAACAACAAATAAAAATCAATATGAAACAAGAAATATTGGCAAAAATCATTTTTAATTTATATTTCTATGCTTTCCTTTCATTTACAAGCATCAAAATCTCATTTTAAAATATTGCACATTTTATTTTAATGGAAAACAGTTAATTTATTAATGTCTGTATACTGCACTGAAGACATTTTTTTTTTTTTTATGCAGCGAAATTTTATAAAATGAATTGCACTATTTTTAGATAAAGATATTTAGTTGAAATCTCATGCAAGTAAGAAAATGATGAACTTATAAAACCCCCATTTAAATTTATATCTAAATCCCCTGCAAAATCGCGCCTGCAGATCAGTACCAAATCTGGCCAAGTAAATCGCTCCAAATCCGATGAATTGCACCCCAATCCTATCCTGGGCCCCAACTAAAATCCAAAATGGCGTCTTTCCCTAACATTAAATAATAAAATAAACACCGCAAGGCGTTACTACCGCTACTGGCCTCGAGAAGTTTTCCAGCCCCAAGAGAATTGGAAATCATTAAAACTGGGGCTTAACGCTACCCCAAAAACGTAATTAAAACGTACAGCCAAATGAAATCACAAACACTAACGCCCTAACTAAATACCGGTGGGAGTCCTGCCACAGCTCCCGAGCGCTGCCACCACCCATATTGTGTAACTAATCTGTGGTCTATCTCCGAGCAGAGGAGTTAACAATATTAAAACAAAATGGGACCCAGAATAAAATGAAGTGCAACATCGGACCAAAAACGACTCAGTTATCGCCAGATCAAGTACGTACTGCAGACCCAAACCTGCACGGAACCTAAACCACCCTAAAAACCCAAGACTTTCATTCCTGACTTCCAATTGAGTACTTTTCGTTATTCTGTCCAGAAAATTGCCAGCTCTCAAGGAAACCAGCAAGACAAAAATTTAGAAAACATCTCAAGTAGGGTAGTCATAAATGAAAGCCATACTCAGCTCCCAGGCTGAAATTTTGATACCCTAAATTTTAACATCCCCAAAAATTTAACTAAGGCCTAAACATGAGATTTCAATAAATATTTGTATTTTTGATGAAACGCGACAATAAAAACAAAATAATAAATTATGTACCTAATTTCAAAACCGATTGCATTTCATAGTTTTCATTTACATGCTCTCAACAATAAACACTGAAGGTTTTAAGCCCGCTCCCAGGACCCAAATCCCAACCAGCCAGCCCGGTTTGACAACCCAAGTCTTAGTCAGATTAGGTGCAAAACCACGGCCTCGGAAAGAAATTTCCATGCGCCAGATTTGAGGAATTTGCATACACAGGAACTAAAAAAATGCAAGTTGCGCTTTAGCCTAAAAAAAATTGTGAGACTGCGTAAACGCATCATTCACTAAGGACACGGCAACCGCCCCCGGCTGTAACCTTCAATGTGTGCATGAATGAAAACCCAAAAACACAAACAAATTTTGAAATGCATAGGGAAGATTTAACTGATGGAAATCAAAAACATGAAATTTAATTAGACTTGACACGCCCAGATTTCACTAGGCAAATAAATTTTGCAAGCTTAGACCTGCCACGCCCAGTTAATTTTGCCAGGCAAAAATTTGTTTTCAAGTCTATATAAATTTCCCCCACAAATTTGCCAACTCAACACCCTGAGTAATTTTAGTCTCTAGAGAAATGAATGAAAACCAATTTGAAAACTGAGAATACAATTTTCTCATTACCAGATACAACGAACAGCTGTTGTTCGAAACTGCTGACGTGGCGCTATCAGCAATCTCCAGAACAACAACAGCCCAAGAAAAACAAAATTTAAAACCGAGAATACAATTTCCTTATTCTCAGCAACAAAGAACAACCATTGCTCGAAACTGCTGCCAATTATCAGCTATCTCAAGAACAACGACGGCTCTAGAAAAATAAAATTTAAAACTGAGAATTCAATTTTCTCATTCTCAGCTACAAAGAACAACCCTTGTTCGAAACTGCTGCCAATTATCAGCTATCTCAAGAACAACGACGGCTCAAAAACAATTTGAAACTGAGAATTCAATTTCCTTACTCTCAGCAACAAAGAACAACCATTGCTCGAAACTGCTGTGGCGTCATCAGCAATCTCCAGAACAACGACAGCTCAAGAAAAATAACAAACTCATCACAAAAATCTTGTCCATCAAGAAAAACAAAATTCAGGCAACAAGTCATGTTAACACAACCTGTGTGAAACATTCAACAGCCAAAGCTTCACCCATATCAAAAATAATTCATTTCTCCAAATACCCAAAAATCACTCAAGTAATAATGCACCACTCTTTACCTTTAGATCTGCATGCATAGCTGGCAAAACTCAGACTGATGAGAAAAATCAAATTGTCTAAGAACTCCCATCAAGCATACAAAGGAAAAAAACAGGTGCAAAATATTGATTCCAAAAATTGATTGCCAAATCCCAACTAAATTTTGTCGCCTCTCTTGACAACCCATTTTAAATCTCCCTCCAACTTAAAATGAGGGCAGTATTCCTGAAAATAATTGGTGCTGAACCAGAGGGTGAAAAACTTGTACAAAATGCCAAACCCAATTCGTAACAAATGTCCCCCCTTACCAGAGTCGTGTCCACACGACTCCAGACATAGACATAAAAAAAAAAAAAATTTAAGCAACCAAACATTTTTAAAGAAAAAGGTTAAGTTCTTGACATCTTCAGGATGAAGTCTGCATCGGTTGGTCGGTGGTAGAGTCATCAGCACCAGAGCAGTCATCGACGAAAGAGAATGGAAAGGGCATAGAGGTCAGGCGAAATTGACTTCAGCTGGTTGCGCAGGCCATCCGAAGACAACGCCATCTGCCTGGTATCCGATGTTGAAGAATAGTTTGGTTTGGTAAGTTTGGTCGAAGTTCACTGGACGAACTTGTTAACTTGTTAAACCTGACACAAACTACATCTCAGATTGGTGTTCGAGCGATGAAAAGATGATCGAAGTAAAGACTTGGTTATCAAAGAATGACTAAAAGCGAAGATTTGGATTAAATTAGAAGTTCCATTTCTGAAGATAACAGCCCAGCAAATGATATCGATGACGATGTCAGCATTGATAAAAGTCTTAAATTTCAGCCACCAGACTGCACACCGAAGAATTGATAACAAAGTTCTTCAAATTCCTTGTTGTGTGTAAACCAACCATGTACGTATGTATGGCCATCACGATTGGTAACAGCTTCAAAAACAAAGTTTATTTCAGGAAGAACTGAAGATGAGAACAATGTGACAAAGTTCAAGTTTGGTTTGAATTTGACGTTGTTGAAGAAACGCCGGACTCCCAATATCAAAGTTATAACAAAGTTTATTATATGTTGAACTGCTCATCTCGGAAACTGGTCACAACTTGAACTGTTCCGTGCCATGTACATCTGAAGTTGAACCAAGGTTGTTGACACTTTCGACGAATACGTCATTATCGCTAACCTCCTTGCCCTCCTTTCTCATCAGCACTCTCAGTCCCTCAGCTCCACTTCCCATTGGTAGATCTTGATGTTCAAAGTTCAATCAGCTACCGTTCATTTTTAATCACCAAGTTGCATACAATTCTGTGTGTATGCACAATTATTTGTTTAGCATGCACAATAATTTTATGCACTAATAATTTAGCATGCACATTAATTTGATTATCATGCACAATAATTTGTTTATCATGCACAATAATTTAGCATGCACAATAAATTTTTGTTTATATACACAATATTTTTTTTTTTATTTGAAAATAGTTGGCACCAATAATTTTAATGAATAAAAAAAATATCCATCATTAATATTTCCTATTTCCAATATCTTCCGCTAGTCGCAAAAAAAAAATTCATTAAGTTTTTAAACATCAAAAATTGTTATTATAAATCAATCTTTAAAAAATAATCAGTACCACCCGTATTCCATTTCGAATCCATTTAAAGTCCCCCCATGAAAAAGTAGTGACTATCATCTGATAACATAATAGTCATCATTATGGCACAATTTTTAGCTTGATTAATTCACAAAGGAGGTATATGCCCAAAAAAATCAATGACAAGCATTACCAGGGACAATGAATGGAACACAGGTGGTACAGGAGTCCAAGGAGAACCAGCCATGCATGCCCTGAAAAAGAAGTTGCACCATATGCAATTGAGTTGGCAAAATAAAGGCATAACTACACAATACCCACCACACCATGGGCACAGCCCTGAGCTGCTTCAAAGGGAATAGCCCCCCTCAATTTGATATTTTCTTGTATTTTGACAAATAATCCCCTATAGTCACATCATAATTTCTTTTACATTTTGGTTCTTGGACAAATGTCTTCAACGAGCGCCATCTATCTAGTAGTTGGACAAATAATCCCCCTACAGTCACGACATGGCTTTTGGGATTTTGGTATTTGGACAAATAATTTCAGACAGAGAGGGTGTGTTGGTTGAAAACAGCCCGACGGTGTTGGTCGGCGTGGACGCAGTGTCTTCAACGAAGCGCCATCTATCTAGTAGTTGGACAAATAATCCCCTACAGTCACGACATGGCTTTTTGGATTCTGGTATTTGGACAAATAATTTCAGACAGAGAGGGCGTGTTGGTTGAAAACAGCCCGACGGTGTTGGTCGGCGTAGACTCAGTTGAAAACTCATTATTTGAGTACGTCCAAGGTTCCACACCACTATGGGCCATTAACCAAGTGCGTCCATGTCCAAATAGGATATGCACGCAATTCTTGGTTTTATGTTGGCGCAGTCGGCGCAGACGTAGTTCTGAATTCGATAGAGGGCTTATAGGTCTTGGTTTTATGTTGGCGCAGACGGCGTAGACGTAGTTCTGAATTCGATATGGGGCTTTGAAAACAACATGCTTCTTAACAGGACATAGACACACTTGCGTGTAGGTCTTGGTTTTATGTTGGCGCAGTCGGCGAGACGTAGTTCTCAATTCGATAGAGGGCTTATAGGTCTTGCTTTTATGTTGGCGCGGTCGGCGTAGACGAAGTTCTGAATTCAATATGGGGCTTTGAAAACAGCATGCTTCTTAACAGGACATAGACACACTTGCGTAAACACAATGCACGACTAAACATAATGTATGAGGGAATGCCTCGTTCTAACAAGAAAGCCCGACTGCGCTTTGGGACGAGAGACCTTATTTTTGTAGTATATTTAGAATCAATCGTATCAAATTTTTACTTGAGTTGTAAAAACCATAAAAAGAGTCTCAATCAGTCTCATTAATTTTTATGTATTTTGCTGTTTGTTGATATAAGAAAATATGTAATAGTAAGTGCAATGCATCGCAACAAGACCAAAGTCATATAATTTGGATTCTATTATTTTTTAGAATGTAGTTCAGCCATCAATTCGCGGGAGAATTTTCCCAATTTTAACGTGATAAAATGGACTTTACAATCCATACCCGATGACCCCCCCCCTTTTTTTTTTTTTAGTTGCGGCTACCCAATGAACCCCTTTCTTTGGTTGCGGCTACCCATAACCCCCTTTTTTCTATAATAGCATCATCTAAATGCAACTAAACAATGCAGAAACCTGTCCAATTTTGATTCATTTTTTCACAATAATGCCGAAAGTTTCAAAATTTTGCTACATTTTGTCACAATTTTCTACCCGATGACCCTTTCTTTAAATCTTATACTCGATGACCCCCTTTTTATTTTGTTTGTACCCAATGACCCCTTAGTTTTAAAAATAACGCTTTGTACCCGATATGCCCCTACTTCATGACTCGGTAGGCACATACCCGTCACTTCCAAAATTGAGTGCCCCCCTCCCCCGAGGTTCAAGTTGTATATGGTATACAAATGTGACTCAAAGACAGAGATATACCATATACACAATTATTGTTTAATTCTTGATGGTTTATTGATAGTAATAACAAAATATACTTACAAAATTGGATGCAAATATAAGTGAGATGATTGTAGTCATACAGTTATAACAAGATTAGAATGTACACGAATTTGTTTGCCTTATTAAGAAATACAGAAAGGTGTACAATAGAGTTGATAATGGTAATCATGGCTATGTGTCATTCTTTTGAAAATATGCACGCTTCATAAGCATGTAATTGAAGATTCCGCATGTTTTGAAGGTGATAATGATACTTTTTTGATAATTTTGGCTATGGAGCACGGGCCCAAAACGGGGAGGCTGTATATTGCACGTCCCACGGCTGGTACCAGAGGATGATTTAAGCACTTCCCAGCAAGTCTTGCGGTTAGCATAGCTGTGTGAGTGAACATGACACCACTGCCCGCCCACTGCATACACACGTGTGCATGGTTAAATTTGAATTTGGACCGCAGATATATTTACAATAAAAACACCTTCAAAAAGTTGGCCGATTTCACATTTTATGTTATCTTATCTACAGAAGGTGTGATTTATCCTTCGTGCATACATCACTTTACATCTGAAATCGACCAAGTAATAATGACACACGGACAATTCTTAAACAACATCTTTTGCACAGAGTTCAATGGGATTTGAAAAATATAGTGGCAGTTGAAACTCAGAGGATGATTTTTAAAAGCACTTCCCAGCAAGTCTTGCGGTTAGCACAGCTGTGTGAGTGAACATGACACCACTGCCCGCCCACTGCATACACATGTGCCATACTGCAGTTACTGTCCGTTTTCCTATACACAATACACAGTGCTCTTTCCCATTGACGCGTGACCTTTACAAATAGCCCTACGTTAACAGTATGGGGATATGACTAGTTAACGCGCTGTGTGAAAAATAACCGCCAATATTAAAAGTACTCTTCTAAAGTTCTAGAAAATATAGTTTTTAACATGTCCTAAATTTTTAGCTAATTTAGATGTTTGGAAATATTCGTACTTTGGTGTTTTAGTTAATGTTATAGGTAATAGTACATTGCCTAGTTAACGTCGCTGTGTGAAAAATAACCGGCCAATATTAAAAGTACTCTTCTAAAATTCTAGACAATATAGTTTTGTAACATGTCCTAAATTTTTAGCAAATTTAGATGTTTGGAAATACTGTACTTTGGTGTTTTAGGAAGGATATGTAAACGACAGATAACACCAAAAATATGAAGAAATTATTTCTAAACCGTGTTAAGTCAAAAATCATTATGTTGCTCATTTTCAAGAATGCTGGTTTACAAAAAGCACGACATTGTCTGATTTCGTGAACAAAGCCACACATAACATTGTTTCCTTTCGTTTCCTTTATAATCGGTTACCCAACTGAAGCTATGAATATCAGCTTTATGCGATATCGCACATGAAAACAGTCACTTGTGCACAACCAGAGAAGATCCGATTTAATCAGTTGAGCTGTTTCAATGAGTGTTATCTTCGTTTAATAGCTTTTAATCGGGTTAAGTCCTGCAAAGGTCGAGATGAATTCTACTGTAGACATGACTGCATCATGCATGGTTAAATTTGAATTTGGACAGATATATTTACAATAAAAACACCTTCAAAAAGTTGGTCGATTTCACATTTTATGTTATCTACAGAAGGTGTGAATTATCCTTCATGCATACATCACTTTAGATCTGAAATCGACCAAGTAATAATGACACACGGGCAATTCTAAAACAACATCTTTTGCACAGAGTTCAATGGGATTTGAAAAGTAAAGTGGCAGTTGAAACTCTAGTGATAACACTTTTACAATGCATCATGGGGCTTCCTTAAATCATCCTCTGGTTGAAACTCTAGTGATAACACTTTTACAGTGCATGATGGGGCTTCCTTAAATCATCCTCTGGGCTGGTATGTTCAATCTCAGCCCATTGTCATTTTGACAATTCAACAGGAAGGCCTGTTTCCATTGCTACATTCTTGATGTCTTATATTAAACGAAAGTACGATTGCCGGATTCCAAATGATATTGTTGATTGTAACACATAATAAGTTCTATGTTAAAGCTTTGTTTTACATTACCTAATTACAATTGGGTGAACAATGTGTTCGTATGTTTACTGCGCTCTGTACAAAATAGAAGAATAACATTACATAAAACCCTCCACCACTAAATACTTACAAATTAATACATGAAGAAAATAATATTTAAACTGGACTACTTACTGCCTAACATTTTGTGTCTTGAGCTGTTTAAAGTGGTTATGCAGGCATTATAAAAGTGCTCTAAACAGATTAATTGAGTAGACCAAAGTAGGCCTACACTGATCAATATGCCTTTTCTTTGGAATCAATCGGACATAGGCCTACGGTTTTCAAAATACATCAATTTATATTTTCTTTGTATCGTATTGTCTTTATCAATAATCAATCAAGTCAATAAGCTAAAATGACTGGAGAAGCTCATTAACATATAATTTTTGCCAATATTTTGCTCAAAATCCATGCATAAATGTTCGGGGTACTTTTATTTTGCATAAATTTGCCCTGAAACTTGGTCAAAGTGTTTCTAATATGTTTTAATGTATTATATAGTGAAGGCCAAGTTCAATAATAAACAACCTGTTTTACATCCGACTTATTCAAAACAAGGTGGAGGAAAGGGCATTTTATTTTTAGAGCAGAATCGTGAATACCCATAATTATAGTTATTCTAGCATACACTATGTCTGCACAAAAGAGGAGAAATCTTTTTATTTGTTATACTGACATATAGGACCCCCTTATTTATCTCAAAACATTCCTAAAGTGTTTCTAGTTTATTAGCAAGGCATATATTGTTTTGTTAAAATAACTGACTTTCACAAAATACAAATTTAATTGAAGAAACCTCAACAAAGGAAACAAAGAAGACGTGAAACATGTTAATTTTGTTTATTTGGCCTAACGTACTTAAGGGCTATATGTTTTACATCCTACAGCATTATCGTTGCTCAACAATGTAAAAACGTTTTTGTAACATTCCTAAAACATTTTTGAAAACTTGGTACAAATCATTCTAAACAGAATGTTATTTTGGAGTTGCAAAAATATTTTGAAAAACATGTTTGTCCAAGTATTTCGTTTTTATAAATATTTACAAATGAAGGTAAAATGTTTCTAGTAAATGGTTGAAATTTTAAACAGGGTCCGTCCATATCAAATCAACCAATTTCTGAAAAAAGTTCCCAGGTGACCCTCTCAGATTTTGATGAAATTCCATCAGAATATTCTTTTGTGGCCACAATGAACCCATACAAAAATTTGGCTTCATAGGCCATGTCGCTTTTGAGAAATGGCCCTTTGAATTTTGGCCCGACCACCCCCCTTTTTGGCACTCTCATGAAAGTCATTGGTGATTTTACCAACTTTGGTGGCTCATAACTTCTTGTTCTGAACAGATATAAAGCCGCAATCTTGGATTCTAGCTAACCTTATGTCATATGTTCAGAATCTGGCTCTAAATTTCAGATATCTGCTTTCCTTTTAAAGTTATGAGCACCCAAAGTTGGTCATTTATTCAACCGCAAGTGTGATTTTGTCATTTTGGGAGTCCACTGGTGTCAAAAATATGTGGTCATATGACTCAAATGTCATAGATACATTGTCTATAGGTACATATCTAAGCCCACAAGCAAGTTTGAGCAAATCAACCCATTAATGGAGGAATGGGCGGTATACTGAAGTTGGGTTCGGGTGAAAATTTGCTGGAGACCCCCCTCTTTCAGACCAATGGTTGACCATGTTGACAGTTGAAACATGAATTGAAATTTACAGCCCTGAAACATACTTATGAGACCTACCTAGAAACAAAAAATCAGCTTTGGTACTCAACTCCATCATAGTTAGATGGCAGCTTGAAAATAGGGTGGAAAACCTACTATTTCTTGTCTAAGGGTGTTGAATTCAGCAACCATGACAACAAAATTAGCAAAATTTGACCAAGTTTTTTCACAAGTGTCATATGAAATTTGTTCTGGGTGTGTTTTAGAGGCTAATAAACACATCTAGAGTGGTCTGTAATGTACGACCCAAAAATATGCACATATACTAAGTAAAATTTTGCATATTTTGTTGCCATGGTTGCCGAATTCAACACCCTTAAACAAGAAATAACAGGTTTTTTTCCCTTTTTTCAAGAGCCATCTAACTATGATGGAGTTGAGTACCAAAGCTGAATTTTTGTTTCTAGGTAGGTCTCATAAGTATGTTTCAGATCTGTAAATTTCTATTCATGTTTGCTCCAAATATTTCGCTTTTATAAATATTTACAAATGAAGGTAAAATGTTTCTAGTAAATGGTTGAAATATTAAATGTTTTTGCTTCCTAAGACTATGTATTTATTATCAATATCATGCCTTATACTCTGTTTGACCAAACTTCCTATTCAATCATGAGATGGAAATTTGTTTTTAAGATGTATCCGGAGTTGTATAACACTTTCAATTTTCATTTCATCACGCTCTAAAACAAACGATTTCTTATGTATTACTTTGTTTCGTGATGAAAATCGTGATGTTTTATTTCATCACTCACGAAAAATTGATTTCTTATGTATTACTTTGTTTCGTGATGAAAACCGTGATGTTTTATTTCATCATCACGCTCTAAAACAAACGATTTCTTATGCATTATATTAGTTTTGTGATGAAAATCGTGATGTTTTATTTCATCACGCTCTAAACAATAATTATAGTTACATGCATTTTAAGAAAAAAATCTTATTAAAACAGTATGTTGTTTAGAAAAAATGTAGAAAGTGATGATGATGATGATGATGATGATGATGATGATGATGATGATGATGATGATGATAATGTCTCCAAAAGTCTCCCGGTTTTTTCTTGCCCTAAATCGTATGCGATATCTATAAAATAAGGCACTTCAATAATCAATAATCAGTCCCGCGACGGTCTCCGCTAACTAGCTACTAACTTGGGTTATGGGCGCTGATTTTCATTAAAAAAAAAATTAAAAAAATTTTTCGGTCAAATCTCCATTCAATTAACACGGGAGTTGACTAGCTATGCCTTGCCCTCACTCACTATTTTACCAAAGTACCAAATTTCTGAACATCTAACCTATAGCTGTAATTTTAGGTCATGTACTTTTAATATTGGCCGGTTAACCCTAACCCTAACCCTACCACAATATACTGCCTGCCATTTTGAAAAAGTCCACTGAACCAATGTAGATACATTTTATGCAAAAAAAACCGGCAAAAAAGCTTTCCGGATTCGGTTTCAGCACCCAAAATGGCTATAGAATCCACTCGCCTAATAAATGATTTGCAAAAATGCTATCATTTGCCCAGGTACGGTATTGTGCAAAATTTTACTAAACAGCAGAGTAAAATCTTTCCCTTACTCAACACCGGGTAATTTTACTCAATTCATGTGATGTTTGGTTTATAATGTGATTTTTGGTTTACATTGTGATATTTTGGTTTAAAATGTGATTTTTGATCAAAAAATTAGTTTTTGGTCTAAAATGTGCTTTTTGATCAATAATTTGATTTTTTTTGTTGGTCAAAAATCAAAAATGTGACTTTTGGTCAAAATTAATGTGATTTTTGGGTTGGAAGGTGTTTTTGGTCAAAAATGTGATTTTTTTTTGTATGTATGATTTGTTTTCCTTTTCTAAAACATCTTGTTTTAAAATTGGGAAACAAATGATAATGACGTAGATATTCATTTGTTTTTTTATACACATTACCCACCTAAAAAAATGCGGACAGTCCTATATTGCATAATATGTATTTCGATTGAACATCTGCATTTTGTACCATTCAAAGAACAGTAGTTTTAGCTAGTAGTAACTATACAGTTAATATTGATGAGAATTTCAATAATATGATATTGGAATTAAATTCATAGTCCCTCTTTAAAAATAAAATGTTATCAATTTCAGACAATTGAGGCCCGATTTAAGTATTACTACACCCCTGGCCAATTTTGTGCCTATTTTTGCATTTTTCTCAAAAATTATAGCGTGATTGGTGAAAAGTAAGACATGTATATTATAGGGGCAAGGATTACAACTACTGCACTGAAAATTCAGCAACTCAAGCCAAGTAGTTATTGATTTATTGATCAAATATTGGGTTTCCCTCATTTTTGACTGTAACTCCACAACTGTTGTCTGTGCTGAAATAAAATTTCCAGTGCAGTAGTTGTAGTCCTTGCCCTGTAATATACATATCTTACTTGTCACCAATGCGCTATAATTTTGGAGAAAATGCAAAAATAGGCAATAAATTGGCCAGGTGTAGTACCCCTTAAGGAAAGTTAAAATGAGAAAGAATCCTCACTTTGCAGTTTTTTATGTTTCTTATTATTTTGTGATGATAAAAGTAAGGCTATTTTAACACTTTAGAAATTTCTCGTTTGTTATGTTTCTTATTACTTTGTGAGGAAAAGTAAGGAATTTTTGTATTACTTTGGAAATTTTTCACTTGTTATCATCATGTTTTGTGATGACAACAGTGAGAATTATTTTCATCATTTCGCCAACTTCTCATTTGTTATGTTTAACGTTTCTTATTATTTTGTGAGGAAAAAGTGAGGATTTTTTTATCACCTTGGAATGTTTTCATTTGTTATATTTCTTATTATTTTGTGATGAAAAAGTTGTTCATTATGACGCCTAATTTTCATTCATTTTTAAAATTATTTTGTGATGAGATACGTGAGGATTTCTATCACATTCAAATATAATTAGATATGGCACGCGATTTGGGGAGAAATTTTGGCACCTATTTTTGGACATCATAATAATTCATCACTTTTTTCATCACTTTGAAAACAATATTACAAAATGCAATCAAACAATATCAAGGCATGGAATAATAATATTAAATTTCTCAATCCATGGGCTTAAAGCAACATTGTACATTATACAGAAAATTTAAAAAAAATCCAAGTAATTTCAAAATCTTTTTTCCATACAAAATAATGTGAAACGTAACAAATGAAAAATTTGCGAAGAAATAAAAAAATCCTCACTTTTGTCATCACAAAATGATAGAAAACATTAAAAATCAAAAATATAAAAGTAGTAAAAAATCCTCACTTTTTTTCACCAGAAAAATATAAGAAACATAGTAAATAAAAAATTTGCAAAGTTATGACAAAATTCTCACTTTTTTCCTCACAAAATATTAAAAGACATAAAAAATTCAAAATGTGCAAAGTGATGAAAAACTATCACTTTTCCTCACAAACTATAAATAAGAAACATAACAAATGAAAAAATTACAAAGTGATAAAAAATCCTCACTTTTTTCCTCAAAAAATATTAATAAGAAACATACCAAATGAAAATATTACAAAGTGATAAAAATTTCGGGTTGGTACAATTTGTGACCCTAACTTCTCACACCCGACTTTTCAACCTAAAAATTTCAGCCAATATGGTACATATTTTCTAATGATTTAAGCAAAATATTTTTTTTTAATTCTCAAAAACACAACTTAACTAAATAACAAAAACTGATGATAAACTTAAAATGTGTATCCATTATTTAAATTCAATCAATCCCGGAAATTAAGCATGTTATTAAAACCCTAAGCCACGATGGGTAGATTTGTTTTTGATTACCCAGATCAGCTATAATGCGTAGCCTATAATAAAGGCTACTGCATGGAGGTGAGGTTTATGACCAAGAAATGTAAATATTGACTTTCCCTCTGTGTGTGTCATCACATGAACAATTACGTAATCGTATTGACTTTTGTTGAACCATGGTTGAACTTGTTAAAAGGTCAGTGAACTCATCATCACTCCTGCCAGAGACCATTTTCTCGGGGTGCCCTGTGCAAGGCAACATGATTCAGCTTTGGCCCTTCAGATCTGTAACCTAACTTTCCAAGCTGTCCCAAAAAATCTCTTTTCCCGTGAAAATTTGCTATCAATGCTAAAATGCGAAGGGGGATACCGGAGCCAGGGGCCAAAATTACTAAAAAACATTAATTACCAGGACAAATGCTTGCGAAAAAATTGCAATGAACAAAATAATCATGTGCCATAAAATCGTGCCAAAGCCCACCCCTATAGCCAAAGTCATCCTTAAAGAACTAATATCACTTTCAAAACATACTGAATCTTCAATTATTAGGGGGGCTGAAAAATATGTAGGGGGGTTATAAAATTTTGGAGTTCTGAATATAGGGGATTCAAAAGTTTTGGGTGTATGAAGAGGGAGGTTAAAAAGTTTTTGTGCACTTAGAGGGGGGGGGGGGCTGTAAAAACTTTAGCAACATTAGTCCGAAGCAAAAAAATAAAGAATAGCCTGCAATATTTTCGTAAATGTTCCAGTATTAAAAACCAAAACAAAAGTTCATTCCAGATAAGGGTATTTATTTGATACAGTTAACATAATTTAACTACGTCCACGCCTAAACGCAAACCTGCTATTTTTGAACTACGTCTGCGCCGACATAAAAACCAAGACCTCCGGTCCAAACACTGCATGTAGCAGCAAAACACTCAAACACTTCTGGTATCAAACACAAAACAACATACCATCCCAATTCAACTTCAACGGGGACAAATCCCCTCCAACACTGCGTCCATGCCCCAATGATCACCCATTTTAATTACGACCACACCCAAAGCCCAAACATGCTAAATTTCGACTACGTATGCGCCGACATTAAACCAGGACCTATACTTTGTCCAATTTACATGTGTACCAACAACAAATTCAAACACTATCAAACACAAAACAACATCTTGTAGGCCTACTCCTTTGTAATATTAGTGAGATGAATGGACACGGAGACGCATATTATGTAATATTAATATCAGACTTTCAGTTTAGTTTTATTCATCTTGGCGGCCATGCTCCAATCTGCCCCGAGTGTTGCCGGTTCATTGCATACGAGTGTGTGAGTGTTGCTGTTGCTATGTTGATACAAGCATGTACTAGATTCAGAGGATATTACATCTCTTCCCCTTTTTTTTTTTTTTTTTTTTTGCAAAGTTTGTACAACAATAACAGATGTTGCATTTGCCACTGTGTTTTATTTGTGTGCACTGTATTAGTTCACAAGTAGCTGGTAGAAGTCAAAGTTATAAGTCTTTTGTTTGTAAATAGCAGATGTGAAAGTTTGATTAAAAACTAGCTAAACTAGCATGATCAAAATGCTTAACTTTTACAAGTGAAATGCTTGGTATAGCAGCAACTAGTCTAAATAACTTTCAAAAGATGAACGTGTATGTGAACATGGATAACAAAATACATGTTCATGTAACAAAATGTTGCTTTAAAATGCATGCAACATTATCAAGTTTGTTTATCATAGTTTCTTCTTTCTTTTATGAACAACATTTTGTGTTCATTTTTGACTCAGTTTTGTTGTTGTTTTGTTTTTTGTTCATTTTGCTCAGTTTCTTTTGTGAACAACACTTGTGTTCATGTGTTCAACAACTTCATTTTGTCTCAGTTTCTTTTATGAACATTTGTGTTCACTTTTGTTTTGAACAACACTTGTGTTCCTTTTGTCTCTTTTTTTTTCTTTTTTTAATGAACAACATTTTGTGTTCCTTTCGCCTTAGTTTCTTTTGTGAACGCTTGTGTTCGCTTTGTTTTATCGACATGCTTTGTGTCACTTCCTTTTTTCTTTTTTTTTTTTTTTTTTTTTGGTTTCGTGAACCATTGATCATTTAAATGTATATTTGAGTTCATGTCGACATCCTGTGTGCCATTGTTTTAGTTCATATGTCGACAGCCTGTGTGTCATTGTATAAGACAGCCTGTGTGTCTTTATTCCAGACAGCCTATGTGTCGATATTCCAGACAGCCTATGTGTCGTTGTTCCAGACAGCCTATGTGTCGTTGTTCCAGACAGCCTATGTGTCGTTTTTTAGACAGCTTATGTGTCACTTTTAGACAGCTTATGTGTCACTTGTTTTAGACAGCTTTGTGTGTGTCTCTTGTTTTGTTTTAGACAGCTTTTGTGTCGCTTGTTTTTGACAGCTTGTGTCACTTTTTTTTTTTTAACCATTGATTATGACAGCCTGTGTGTCATTGCTTGTAAATATTGACAGCCTATGTGTCAGTCTGAGTCTAGTATGACAGCTTATGTGTCATTGATTTAGACAGCTTATGTGTCTTTGTTTTGAACCGCATTTATGTGTCACTATCCTTTTTTGAACATTGATAATGACAGCCTGTGTGTCTGTCATTGCTTGTAAATATTGACAGCCTATGTGTCAGTCTAGTATTATTGACAGCTTATGTGCCAGTTTCTTCATGAACAGCCTTTGTGTTCCGTTGCCAACTTTCATAAACAGCACTTCGTGTCTATGAGGCCTATGACCGAAGCCTAGCTTGTAATGTATGATTTTATGAACAGCACTTTGTGTTCTCTTCCTTTTTTGAGGCCTATGACAGTGGCCTAGTATGCGTTTGAACAGCACTTCGTGTTCAGATTGTTACCTTTTCATCCCGCTTTTCATAAGCAGCATTGTGTTTATCATGAAGGCCTAGTAAAAAGTATGACAGAGGCCTAGCAATGACAGTGGCCATACTTGGCAGTGGGGTTTGACCCCCACCCTTTTTATTTTACCCCCACCCTTTTTTATTGAGGCACCCTTTATATTGAAAATTCCTGACCCCCATGCTTTTTGCTGAGGCACCCTTTATACTGAAAATTCCTGACCCCACCACTTTTTGCTTTTTTCCCCTATTTGTATACATTGATGAAGTCACAGGTAGTTTGGTTCGAAGTAAATCAAGTACACCGAATACTGCACCTATCATCACACGATAGCCTAGTGGATGTTAACATGCATCAAATGGAATCATGTTTTATCTTGCGATATGGTTTGCTGGCAGTGGTTTGGCACTTATTCTTGTGGTTTGGCACTTATTCTAGGATGATTTTATCATTCAATGAAAATATATTGTAAGCTGGCACTCCCACCCTTTTTATTTAACTCCCACCCTTTATATCAATCCACCCTTTTTACCAACAAAGTTTAAACCCCCACCCTTTTAAGGATTTTCCAAATTTCCAAGTGGCACCCTTTAAAAAGGGTGCCCTGCCAACAGTGGTGGCCTAGTATGCGTTTGAACAGCACTTCGTGTTCAGATTGTTACCTTTTCATAAGCAGCATTGTGTTTATCATGAAGGCCTAGTAAAAAGTATGACAGAGGCCTAGCACTAATAACAGCATGAGTTTGAACAGCACTTCCGTGTTCAGTTTGTGAGCTGAAATGCTGAATGTATGAGTCTCTTGCCAAAATCAAAGTTACTTTGTAGTTTCCAGATTATCGTCTCTCACCCTGAATGCTGCTGGATCGTTGTTTTAGATTTGCACCTCCATGCTTGATGCATTGCTGCAATCGTAGTCCACATTTCTCGACTGCGGAGCGGGAATCACGAGATTGTTTAGCTGATGCGTTTTCACCACGTTTTCCGGATATCTCATTCAATCGGCACTGATTTTCAAGGTTTAAGCTTTTGCGTCTATCGCCTTCTGATAACGCTGACAATCGGTCTGCAGGTTCCTTGATCCTTCATACTCGTCGCCATTGTAATATTAGTGAGATGAATGGACACGGAGACGCATATTATGTAATATTAATATCAGACTTTCAGTTTGAGATGAATGGACACGGAGACGCATATTATGTAATATTAATATCAGACTTTCAGTTTAGTTTTATTCATCTTGGCGGCCATGCTCCAATCTGCCCCGAGTGTTGCCGGTTCATTGCATACGAGTGTGAGTGTTGCTGTTGCTATGTTGATACAAGCATGTACTAGATTCAGAGGATATTACATCCTTCAACGCCATTGGGGGACAAATCCCCCCGCAATACTGCGTCCACGCTCCATTTTTAAAATCACCACTTTTAACTACGCCATGCACGCCCAAAACGCAAAATCTGCCATTTTCAACTACGGCTGCGCCGACTGCGCCGACTTAAAAACCAAGACCTATGTCCAACATACTGTTCATGTACTGCCAGTCTGCCACCACATTCACATAGTCCATACAGGACCAACGCAATATTTAGTACTATAATCAACGCCGTCAGGCGTTGGTCCTTATAGATCCGACATATCCTCCCTTGGAAAGTCAAGGGAAATGTCAAACTGACTAACCACGCCTACTGACAGCTACTGACGATATTTAGCCAATCAGATTAGACTTGCCTTCCACCTGCCAACTACTAGCTTCCAGCTTTGAATCTAACACCACTATTGCGTAACAATATCGATAATCATGTCCATTCATTCATTCATTAAATTTATCTATGTCCTCTTCAATCGCGATCAATGTTCATCATCCACGTGAATGAGCATTGATCTGATTTTACTTCTTCACAGGGTTACTAAACCCGCGAGGTGGTAGGCAATTGGGCAACTATTGAAGATTTTCCCGGGACTTTTGATAATAGAGGTTATCCACTTCACTCATGTGTGACTTCTAACAAAAGGCACTGGTTCCCGTAGTATTCATCATTCAAACAAATTCAATGCACGCACCTGGAGACGGAGTTATACCTGCATGACTTTGGCGGGCTATTTTGAAACAGTCATGGTTGCACATGCAGGTACTTCTTTAGAATGTCCTAAACAAGGTATAGCAGTCGTTGATAGGACATGCAGCTTAGAGCGTGTTTATAGTGAGCCAGATTATCCGGTATTTAGCTGGACTACCACGCAGTCTATATCTGTTTATGTTTTACTAACCATTGCCAATCTAGACTATGCGGCAGTTTAACTAAATAACGGAAAGATTGTCTCGCTATAAACACGCTCATATAGAACATGGATAACTTCATTCCTGTCCCATATAAATCAATGGTTAAGAAGATACTTGGCGATTATTTAACCCGTGATTCGGCTGAAATGTTTTTTTTCAAGTTCTTCATTTTGTGGGGTGGGGACATTGAGGGCCTTCTGGGTTTTTTTTGGGGGGGGGGGGTGGCCATCATTTCATTTTATCATTAGGCCTCAGTTATTATTTTTGTTTTACAGTAATATAAAAATGGATGACGCGCTATTTTGCATGCTTCAATAAACTAGGAATTCAAGAAGTTACCCGCCAACAGACGAAAGGGAGTTAAAAGTTTTTACATGGACATGGTTTTCCGACAGGATATGGGAAAAGCTTTATTTTCCAGTCAGCGCCAATTTGTGTTAATTGTCTTTAAAATGTCGACATCGCCATAAAATGTAGTCATTTACTTGATTTGTAGTTTAGTCAAATTCCTATTAAAGTGAAGTTGGCCTATTCACTTTCTTTACTAACACAATATTTCAAGAGTTTGTTTCCAAAAGGCATTAGTTCATTAGCTGCCTTGTGTAACATTTTGCTGAATATTTTTACATTCTAAAGTTTAAATGACATTTAACGATTGGAATGGATATGTTTGCACATCTGGCTTATTCTCTTTCAATAATAGATTTATCCCCTAAAATTGTCAAATCCAAGGTTTTAAAATGGCTGCCACTTGATGCCTTTTTTCTTCTTCGCACGTGGAAGTTAAAGGGATTTGCAATTATTCGCCAAAATTGTTATAACTATATATTCTACTACGCCAATGTTATTAGAGTGGCAAGGTTACTGCTACTCAATATTTTCAAATAAAATATCCCACAAAACAGTCTTTGGACTTAATGCCTTTTGAACCAAACTCTTCATTTAATGATTTTATTATTATTTTAGGACCCTGGAATAAAGCAAAAAAGACCATCGCTTAATTCAATACATTTAATTTATGGGTATAAAAATGGCATGTTTTGGTGATGTTTGTTCAGTTTTGACCAAAAGAACAAATTTTTATATGGGAAATTTTTTGAAAATTGACATATACATCTTGCAAAGTGTATCAGTTTACTGAGATGGATGTTTGGATCAAAAACGTCAATCATAACATTTTTCTGCTACCTATGGTTTTTGACCTATGACCCCTTGGAATTCATAAGTAGGTCGAAAACGGGTGTTTTTAGTGATTTTGGTGTGGGGGTACAAAATATTTTGGTGTATACAAAAAAAGGGATCCCAAAAGTTTTGAATCTATAAAAAAAGTGGTTCTAAAAGTTTAACATATGTAGGGGGGTCAAAAAAGTTTTGACATACCGAAATCAAAATGTTCCAGCCCCCAAGTATTTATGAACGTTCCCTTAGCTCTTTAAGTACTGTATCTCTCTCGTAGTTTAAAGTGATGAGTCCCATGCCCCTCGGTTAAAACGAGAAGACCTTGTTTTAAAAAAAAAAGATTTGATATTAAAATAGTTTAAATCAAACCCCTAAATTCAAATAGTAATCACAGGCCCTTTCATGCCTTCGGGATTAAAGAAATATACTGTGATTTTTCCGCTCCTTTTTTTTTCACATGCATTTGAAATATCAACACATTCAACAGTAGGCCTACTTACGTAGTTGTGTGCTTTTATTTTATTTTACTCACTCTGTTATTTCCAGTTAGGTGTTAAAGGCTTAATGTACGATTTCTTCAAATTTTAAATTTGTCATTATATATTCAAAATGCTGATATAATACCAGTAATAGGCCCTAATTATCGGGAATGGCTTCTGTCCATTTTGAACTGAAATAACGAGGTAAACACTGCTTGTTATTTTGGCCGTTTAACACGCAGTTCTATAGGAGGACATAAAGTCATAATTTTGAATTATGACTTTATGTCTAACTTTGCTCTGTTTACCTACAAACACAACAAATTTGGCTGATTCCATTTAGATGCAAGTTGTGACATGTGTATACATTACAAATATGCCATAAAATCAGGTTTGAAAAAAATTAACCACATTCACATTATAAGATCGTACATTATGACTTTAATAAATCAAAGTTCAGTTCCAAATAAACGGTGTGTAGAATTGATGTTCTTTTAGCTTTTTTAATGGTATCACGGTTAGGCCTATCGACAAATGTGACAATATTAAATAAAAAAAAAAAACAAACCTAGAATCATACAAATGACTTTTTGTTAACACTGATTAGGCCTACATTATCTCTGCACTGATATAGCAACAAAAAACTTTCATTTAATTCATACCAGCCCGATTTACACTGGTCATGGAAATTAGTAGATATCTACTATTTCCATGCACTGGTAAGCGACCTCAAAAGTGTGTATTGCTTTGATTGCATTATCAAAATCAATCGATTGGGGATACCAAGTACTTGAGATGACTTGAGAGTCCCAGTTATGTAATAGATGCGGTTGAATGATGGCCCGAATGATGGGCGGGGCTATTTTCCATATTTGGATTCATGACGTAGCTTATCGACTGGTTTGGTTTTGGTCACTGTTTATTATAATGAGGGTGCACTGCTGGGGGTACCTAACGGATCTATAAGGACCAACGCCTGACGGCGTTGATTATGGTGCTAAATATTGCGTTGGTCCTGTATGGACTACATTCACACACAATTTAACATATTATACTAATTCAACATCATGGGCACAAATCCCCCAAACACTATGTCCCATTCATAAAATCACCAATTTTATCCACGCCCAAGCCCAAAGCCCAAACCTGTTAATTTTCAGCTACGCTCTGCGCCGACTACGCCGACATAAAAACTAGACATAGAATTTGTCCTAGTAGGCCTATACATGTACCAACAACTAATTCAAATACAATCACACAAAAAAATACCACATCTTGAACTCCTTCAACGGTATAACGGGACAAATCCCCCATAATACTACGTCCACGCCCATTTTTAAAAACCTGTCAATTTTCAACTACGTCTCATACCGACTGCGCCTTGTTAAAAACCGACACCTAGGGCCTATAGGCCTACTCCCGAGTAGTACCAGCAAACATACTTCCTTTGTTTCATCTGCAACTTAAATAATGCATCTACGCTGCATTGATCAACCCGCCAATTTAAACTGCGTCCACGTCAAACGCCAACTCTGTCGGTTTTTCGACTACGGCTGCGCCAACTGCGCCCACAAAAAAACCAAGACCTATACTTAGTCTCCAGAATAACACACTCACAACATTACCATACACAAATCATTAAAACAGAATACCCCACTCAAGCACAAAACACCCTATTCCAATACATACAAACATGTTACAACTTTATACAACTATACCCCCGAGAGGGGTATTCTGTAGTTACTCCAAAATAAACACAAAAACCCAATTCATGTTATAAACCTGTTTCCATCAGTACTTATTCTACTACAAAAAAAATAATGTACCTACATTTCAAGTCGCAAATAAATTTTTTAGTGCAATTATGCTCACAGCAATAAACAGGACATTTTATTGATGAATGCGCAACTTTTGATTTTGACAAAAACATTTTTTTTTAAAAATGAAGCAATCCCACCGCTGCCACCAAAAATTATGTCACAGACCAGGGGTTTGGGAAAATTGATTAAAAGTCGGACTTGCGACGAAGTCCGACACAATTCCCTGGCCGTGGGTAGCGTGGCCGACAAAAAGGGAATGAATGAAATAAAATGGATAAGTCCCTCAAAAATTGAAGAGGGGAGGGAATTTTGTGGCCTAATTAACAACAAATAAAAATCAATATGAAACAAGAAATATTGGCAAAAATCATTTTTAATTTATATTTCTGCGCTTTCCTTTCATTTACAAGCATCAAAATCTCATTTTAAAATATTGCACATTTTATTTTAATGGAAAACAGTTAATTTATTAATGTCTGTATACTGCACTGAAGACATTTTTTTTATGCAGCGAAATTTTATAAAATGAATTGCACTATTTTTAGATCAAGATATTTAGTTGAAATCTCATGCAAGTAAGAAAATGATGAACTTATAAAACCCCCATTTAAATTTATATCTAAATCCCCTGCAAAATCGCGCCTGCAGATCAGTACCAAATCTGGCCAAGTAAATCGCTCCAAATCCGATGAATTGCACCCCAATCCTATCCTGGGCCCCAACTAAAATCCAAAATGGCGTCTTTCCCTAACATTAAATAATAAAATAAACACCGCGCAGCGTTACTACCGCTACTGGCCTCGAGAAGTTTTCCAGCCCCAAGAGAATTGGATGATTAAAAACTGGGGCTTAACGCTACCCCAAAAAACGTAATTCGCTAAACGTACAGCCAAATGAAATCACAAACACTAACGCCCTAACTAAATACCGGTGGGAGTCCTGCCACAGCTCCCGAGCGCTGCCACCACCCATATTGTGTAACTAATCTGTGGTCTATCTCCGAGCAGAGGAGTTAACAATATTAAAACAAAATGGGACCCAGAATAAAATGAAGTGCAACATCGGACCAAAAACGACTCAGTTATCGCCAGATCAAGTAATGCGTACTGCAGACCCAAACCTGCACGAAACTTAAACCACCCTAAAACCCAAGACTTTCATTCCTGACTTCCAATTGAGTACTTTTCGTTATTCTGTCCAGAAAATTGCCAGCTCTCAAGGAAACCAGCAAGACAAAAATTTAGAAAACATCTCAAGTAGGGTAGTCATAAATGAAAGCCATACTCAGCTCCCAGGCTGAAATTTTGATACCCTAAATTTTAACATCCCCAAAAATTTAACTAAGGCCTAAACATGAGATTTCAATAAATATTTGTATTTTTGATGAAACGCGACAATAAAAACAAAATAATAAATTGCGACCTAATTTCAAAACCGATTGCATTTCATAGTTTTCATTTACATGCTCTCAACAATAAACACTGAAGGTTTTAAGCCCGCTCCCAGGACCCAAATCCCAACCAGCCAGCCCGGTTTGACAACCCAAGTCTTAGTCAGATTAGGTGCAAAACCACGGCCTCGGAAAGAAATTTCATGCGCCAGATTTGAGGAATTTGCATACACAGGAACTAAAAAAAAATGCAAGTTGCGCTTTAGCCTAAAAAAATTGTGAGACTCATGTAACGCATCATTCACTAAGGACACGGCAACCGCCCCCGGCTGTAACCTTCAATGTGTTAAGCGTGCATGAATGAAAACCCAAAAACACAAAACAAATTTTGAAATGCATAGGGAAGATGTAACTGATGGAAACCAAAAACATGAAATTGAATGAGACTTGACACGCCCAGATTTCACTAGGCAAATAAATTTTGCAAGCTTAGACCTGCCACGCCCAGTTAATTTTGCCAGGCAAAAATTTGTTTTCAAGTCTATATAAATTTCCCCCACAAATTTGCCAACTCAACACCCTGAGTAATTTTAGTCTCTAGAGAAATGAATGAAAACCAATTTGAAAACTGAGAATACAATTTTCTCATTCCCAGATACAACGAACAGCTATTGTTCGAAACTGCTGACGTGGCGTCATCAGCAATCTCCAGAACAACAACAGCCCAAGAAAAACAAAATTTAAAACCGAGAATACAATTTCCTTATTCTCAGCAACAAAGAACAACCATTGCTAGAAACCGCTGCCAATTATCAGCTATCTCAAGAACAACGACGGCTCTAGAAAAATAAAATTTAAAACTGAGAATTCAATTTTCTCATTCTCAGCTACAAAGAACAACCCTTGTTCGAAACTGCTGCCAATTATCAGCTATCTCAAGAACAACGACGGCTCAAAAACAATTTAAAACTGAGAATTCAATTTCCTTACTCTCAGCAACAAAGAACAACCATTGCTCGAAACTGCTGTGGCGTCATCAGCAATCTCCAGAACAACGACAGCTCAAGAAAAATAACAAACTCATCACAAAAATCTTGTCCATCAAGAAAAACAAAATTCAGGCAACAAGTCATGTTAACACAACCTGTGTGAAACATTCAACAGCCAAAGCTTCACCCATATCAAAAATAATTCATTTCTCCAAATACCCAAAAATCACTCAAGTAATAATGCACCACTCTTTACCTTTAGATCTGCATGCATAGCTGGCAAAACTCAGACTGATGAGAAAAATCAAATTGTCTAAGAACTCCCATCAAGCATACAAAGGAAAAAAAAAACAGGTGCAAAATATTGATTCCAAAATTGATTGCCAAATCCCAACTAAATTTTGTCGCCCTCTCTTGACAACCCATTTTAAATCTCCCTCCAACTTAAAATGAGGGCAGTATTCCTGAAAATAATTGGTGCTGAACCAGAGGGTGAAAAACTTGTACAAAATGCCAAACCCAATTCGTAACACTATTTTCAGTATAACAGTACATGGTAGGGGTGTGTGTGCCATATTGTGTGGATGGCGCTCGTCTGGCTGCTCATCACATCGGGCTGGAAATCAACTTGATTGTTTTACCGTATTTGACTCGAATTTTTAAATTTTACTTTATTGCTGCATTTATCTGATCATCAAGAATATTTTGTGCTGCAGAAACTGTTTTAACTGTTATGTTTTGGTGTATTTTACTTCATTTTCGTCTCGACTACTGTGCTCTTTTATACATTGAGCTATTGCGTGTGTACAATCTCCGTATCTCGATATTTACCGTATCGAAAAAGTATCGACATATCGATTTGTTTATAACTAGTACTTTAACAATTCCTACTCTGCAATACACCAATTCCACGCTGATCAATATTGCGGAAAGTGTGATAAACACCTCAGAACAAGGTTGATGCACAGACATCATCAATGAGCTTGGTATATCTGCCAGAAAGAAAACCAGACGCGGCTGTCGAGCGGTAAATCTAGAAATAAACAGCAAAAAATCCCCTCGATTGTTACAATTAGTCACGATTCAATACCCGATTGCCAGACGAGCAGGCCTGCAGTGAATCATTCCAATATATCCCTATCAACCATAATCAGCAGAGCGCTCTAAACGAATGTAAAACTGCTGAAAACTTTCCGTAAGACAACCAAACCTTATATTCAAACTAAAGTTGCTACATTCAATGTGATTTTATAATCAGAAAGGAAATTGATATTCTCACCATTCAAGAATCGTGGCTATGTGGTGACGAGCGAGACAATTTTACATTTGCGGACATATGTTACACCTTGCCTAACTTTGACTATTTCCTGTCGCCTAGAAAATCCGGAAGAGGCGGTGGAATTTGTTTCATCCTCAAAAAAGGATACCATCCTGTTATCAATAAGGGTACAGTGTACCAGAGTTTCGAATATATGGATATGACAATCTCCCAAGGATCTTCTGTCAGGGTGTTTAATATATATCGCCCACCACCCTCCTCGGAAAATAAACTTACTCAGTCTATGTTTCTCGAGGAGTTTGGGACATTCCTTGAGACCATTTCAGCCATACCTGTCGTGATAATTCATGTATTTTATGTAATTGTTTCTTGTTCTGCATGAAGATCGTGTGTTATGCAGCTTTCGGATTGTTTCTCAATTGTTTCTGTTCAAGTTATCAGTAATAGCTTTGTTTTTATTATGCTTCTGTTCCCTTGTTCGTGGTGTCTGCTCCTTGGCGTTTGTTTGTTGTTCCTTTTTTCTACTCGGAAACAATTTATTTGGCTAATTGTGGCAGGCACCCATGCGGGGACCAGTTAAGTTTTGGTGCATTGCATTTTATTAATGTTTTTACGTTTAGCTTTTTCTAATGCATGCATCGCCCAGTGGTTTTTGTTCCTCCCGGATGGGTTTTTGCATGCATCAGCACAATGTGAACGTTCTCGCATAACCATTTTCCAGTAGTATTTTTAATTGTTATTACAATATTATATATGCTTGCCTTATATGTATGTTTTTGAATGCAATTGTATAAGAAATATTATTCTATGGTATAACTTTTTTAAGCAATGTTTTGATGCTATTACTGCCTTGGTTATATGTGGCATGTTGTATGATTTTATCTATTGTAGTTAATTACTTTTGTATTATACTGTTATAGAATTTATTTGTAATTTGAATTTCGCTGTTGTTTTAAAAACCTGTTTTTATAGCGCCTAGAGGCCGCCTTTGCATGCATTAGTGCGCTTTTAATAAATGTCTTTTATTATTATTATTATGTGTGATCAGGGTTTGTTCAGAATTATTGTAAGACTCGTGAACTTGTGCTTGTGCATTTTGCATTCACTGGTTGGGTCTGGATGAACCAACTGTGTAAACAAACAATTGAATAAACTAATATCAATTGTAAATTACCTCTCTGTCTTTCAGATAAAACAGAAAAGAAACCTGAGAAGGACACTGGAGAAGATACATCAGAAGTGACGAAATTCAGGAAAAATAGAATGTCTAAAGCTCAACACAACTAGGTGAAAAGCTCATCTTTGGCAGAAATATTAACTCAGTTTCCAAGAATTCTGAGTATTGGAATGGTATGTACTCTATATAGACCACTTCACATGTTTTTATATTACTTTGCACAACTGCAGGGCAAAGAGTATCAATATTTAAAATAGGTATTTATAATTAGGTATAATTTACAGTGCCTGTTTTAGATTATTTTATTCAATTCAATTTAAAAACAAATATGGTAGTAATAATGGTAGAATTCAACAGAAGAATGTGTAAGTGATGCCAATCATGACATGTGAAAGGAAAACAGCATTTTTATTGCTGACTTTTATTGTATGAAAAGTCAACTCAGCAACTCAAGGCAAGTAGTTATTGATTTATTAATCAAATATTGGTTTTCCTCAATTTTGACTGTAACTCCACAACTGTTGTCTGTGCTGAAATAAAATTTCCAGTGCAGTAGTTGTAGTCCTTGCCCCTATAATATACATATCTTGCTTGTCATCAATGCTCTATAACTTTTGAGAAAAGTGCAAACATAGGCACAAAATTGGCCAGGGGTGTAGTACCCCCTTAAATGTTGCATTCCACGGGCAGGCATAACTGGCCTTTTACCTGACAGTGACAGGATACATGTGCATGTAGTAATCCTGTTTTGATCAGGGTTTGTCACCAGATTCACTCACATCACCATACACAATCATCCTCACTCCAGCCTTTGACCGCATCCCTCCTCTAATCAACCTACTTCCTCGCCTCCTTTACTTGTTTCTTCTACATCTTCTTTGGTTTCCCCTGCTTCCTTGGACCTTTTAAAATTTGAAGACATCCTCATTGGCGAGAGAGGGGTTAGATCGGACGAGGTCTGACAACCAAAATAATTGTTTATTTGCCTATTTACAGACAGAAAATGTAAATAAATAATGATGCATGTTATATTTTGGTTTGCAGATTGAGCAGAAATTCACAATAATGTACCCTGAGAAGACAAGTAAAGCATTGGCCCGAGGTGTCTGGTGTTTATTTGAGATACTTGAACACCAAAGAGCCTGGATGGACTGTTGATTGAGTTGATAAAGATGATTTAGGAAAACGAACGAAAGGTAAGCTTTTCTAGTACATTTTAAAGGAGCTCATCACAGGGTTGTCTGGAAAAAAACTTGGTTTGTCTCCATAATTAACAAAATGATAAAACAACATTAGTCTTTATCATAAGCAGAAAAATATATTGTTTTGCAATTTCATGAATATAATTGAACTAAAATAAGAAAACAGGTGCATTACACTGAGTGAAGACGGGTCATGCATCAACAGGTATTCATAGCCTAGAATTAAATTTGCCTAACTTTGCCTATACATATTGCACTAAAAACTATACTTTGAGCGTAAACTGGAGATGTTCTATAGTTTCAATAGGGTTTTGTCTAGATCCAGACGAAAACCTAACGATAAACTGAAATTTGTAAGAAATGTTGACCTACATTTAACCTCATTAAACATTATCACCTCTTGAGAATATGAAGGGATATGTAACATGCTTTTGGGGATCTTTCAATTGCCCTTTAAGGGGGTACTACACCCCTGACCAATTTAGTGCCTATTTTTGCATTACTACTTACTACTGCACTGAAAATTCAGCAACTCAAGGCAAGTAGTTATTGATTTATTGATCAAATACTGAGTTTCCCTCATTTTGACTGTAACCCCACCACAACAGTTGTCTGTGCTGAAATAAAATTTCCAGTGCAGTAGTTGTAGTCCTTGCCCCTATAATATACATATCTTACTTGTCACCAATGCGCTATAATTTTTGAGAAAAATGCAAAAATAGGCACAAAATTTGGCAGGGGCGTAGTACCCCCTTAATGAGATTTTGTCAGGACTCAGGAGTATATAAGATGACTGAAGTGTAAGATTGTTGCTAACATTTAATGTTGCCCCTATCAGGACTCCAAAAAGGTAATTTCAAGCAAGATTCCAGCAAGAATTCCAGATTCCAGCAAGCCAAATTTTCATGTACAAAAGGCAAAATTCCTCCAATTTCCAAGATTTCTCTAACTTTTCTCCAAATTCCCCATTTTTCCTATAAATGCCCCTGTACATGTAAATGTTATTAATTTAGGCATGTCTTTGCCATGGCTTAAAAAAGTGGGGAATTTTGGATGCTCCCAGGAAATCTTGATATTTGGAGGAAATCTTGAAATTTAGAGAGGGAAATTTTTCTTTTTGGTAGGCCCTACATATGCTCGTACAATGTAAGAATCTATAGAAAGTTGTGGAATTACTTTAGCATGCTTGAATTTTGCTTCCTGGGAAATAAATTTTTTTGAGCCCTGGTGTGCATGCTTAAGATGAGTGTACATGCATTTTGCAAACGTGAATTTTGCAAACATGCTTAGTACGTACATGTATATTATGATGCCTGCATTTGAATGGAGCAACAGAAAAGCAAACTTATTCAGATTTTGTCAAATCTACAGCACAAATTGTAGACTCATGTTTCTGGTGTATTGTTATTTTATGTACATTACAATGATGTGAAAAATAGTGATTTCAAGGAAATATAGAGAGTGCTCGATTTTGTAAAGAACACACATCTTGTCTATAAAATAGGCCAAGTCATTCTATAAATATAGGCCAGTACCTCTATTTTCTTGAATGTATTGTAACTTAATTCTTGACAGCAACATCAATATTGTGTTGTATTGGGCATCATTTTAATCTACATGCATGTGAATATGATTGTATGTTTACTCTAGCTAGGGATAACAATAACTGTTGCAGAATGTTTTAATGTGGTATAATATACGAGGGCCGGTCAAAAAGTTTGTAGAACTCGGTATGCTACTTTGTCGCACGGTATTGCATTTGGTCTCATTTGAAAGCTTGTTCCTTCAAAACATTACTGCAAAGATATTATATTTTTGCATCACTGTATACGGGCAGGACACTGTTCAGAGGAAGCCTACCTCCATGAATTCCCGGGTACTACCAGAAGTGAATACAGGGTCATCATGGAAATTTCTCCCGACGGTGGAGAAAACTCAAATGAACTTTTTATGTACAGTTATTGTAAATGGTAATGAAGTACTTGGTATTCAATAGCAACGAAATGGTTTTAGAGTTCAAGAATGGAGTGAGCGTGTTTGAAGATCATCCAAGGTCCAAAAGACTTGCTGACGCCACCACTAGTGATATACGTGCTGGTACAGTGGCATTGATAATGAATAAAGAGCCAAATAAGAAAGATGAGATAGCCACAAAATATGACAACTCGGATGAATGTGTTTTCAATATTAATCCATTAACATTTGGGTATTCCAGGGTGTCTTCTCGATGGGGTCCCAGAATCTTCATGCACAAAATAATACCAGTTGACATATTCAGGTCCACACCTTCTATACATTTAGAATGAGGACCAAGGCAAATTCAATCTATATGTGGCTAAAGGTGATAAGGCATACATTAATCACTGGAATTATGAGTGAATTTAGTAGAAGCACCTGGATCTGACACCCCTCAGAAGATCATCGCTCGGTCACCGTAGTGCAAGATCTTCATCGCTGTTTCTGACATCCAGGGATAGTCTTGATGACAGATCATTTGCCAAATGAAAGTACAATCATAGGCATATATGAGTTATGTAAGCTATCCACCAGTGGATCTTCTGCGACCCTACGCAGAACTTCCGTTAGTGGATTAACTGCGCACGGTGGACGCAGGGAATCCACAGTCGGATTTTCTGCGCACGTGCGCTGAAACAACCCTCCGTATATTGGCGCCGGTGGAGTATTTCTGCGCACGGTCGCAGGGAATCCACTGACGGATTTTCTGCGACGCGCGCCAAACTCCCTCCGTATATAGCTCGGTGGAGTAATTCTGCGCGACGGTCGCAGGGAATCCACTGACGGATTTTTTGGCGACGCGCGCAGAAACTCCCTCCGTATATAGGCGCCGGTGGAGTAATTCTGCGCGACGGTCGCAGGGAATCCACTGACGGATTTTCGCGCACGTGCACGCTGAAACTTCCTCCGTATATAGGCACCGGTAGAGTATTTCTGCGCACGGTCGCAGGGAATCCACTGACGGATTTTTCAAGACGCGTCAGAAACTCCCCCGTATATAGCTCCGGTGGAGTAATTCTGCGACGGTCGCAGGGAATCCACTGACGGATTTTTGGCGCACGTGCGCAGAAACCCCGCTCCGTATATAGCTCCGGTGGAGTCCTAGAATGTTTCATAAGAGATAATAAAAAGGTAGAAAGTAAGAAATATTATTTAGGCCTATATTTTTAGAGTCAGAAGTTACGGTTCTGCGCATCAAATGTCTCGTGCTTAAAAAGAATAACTTAAAAAGTATGAAATATATATATTTTTAGAGTTTATATTTAATACGGTGGAGTATTTCTGCGCAAGGTCGCAGGGAATCCACAGTCGGACTTTCGGCGCACGTTTTTCTTGAATTGTTATGATTTAATATTGGCCTAAGCTATATACGGAGGGGAGTTTCTGCACACGTGCACCGAAAGTCCGACCGTGCGCAGAAATACTCCACCGGAGCTATATACGGAGCGGAGTTTCTGCGCACGTGCGCCGAAAGTCCGACTGTGGATTTCCTGCGACCGCGCGCAGAATTACTCCACCTGAGCTATATACGGAGCGGAGTTTCTGCGCACGTGCGCCGAAAGTCCGACTGTGGATTTCCTGCGACCATGCGCAGAATTACTCCACCGTTCTAACTTCTGACTCTGTATAATAAAACATTTCAATTTCATACTTTCTAAGTTATTCTTTTTTAAAACGTGCGCCGAAAATCCGTCATTGGATTCCCTGCGACCGTGCGCAGAAATACTCCACGGGCGCCTATATACGGAGGGTTCTTTCAGCGCACGTGCGCAGAAAATCCGTCAGTGGATTCCTTGCGTCCACCGTGCGCAGTTAATCCACTATCGGAAGTTCTGCGTGAGGGGTCGCAGAAGCTCCACTGGTGGATCATGTACATACATGCATATATCATACAAATTTTGATAGCAAAATTGAGGCAAACAATCATGTGGAGGAGGTTGATGGTAGGAATGTGGCTGTTCTCGGATTGTGTCCTGTACACTATTCTTAGTTTGTCAAGCTGCCATTCACGACAGAGGGGCCAGTTATTTAAAGTAACCATATATTGTGGTTCAGGCATGACTTCCAGTTAGTGAAACCTATTTTAGAATTTTAAGTCCTACCTTCATAATATCAGGTTTGGTGGTGATCAATGCTAGTGAGCCTTCACTGAAGAATGGCTCAAGGAGCTATCGGAAGACTTCCATTTTATTGACATAAAAGGTTTCAAGAAAAATTATGACGGGTACATTACGGTATGTAGTGACCATGCTCAAGAGAGAGATAGAAAGGATTTGGCTAGTACTCTTTCAAGTACCTTGTTCTACAAACTTATTGACCGCCCCTCGTAGCATTAGCTTTTATTATCAATCTAAATGCTTCAGTGTATCCTAATTACATTGTTAAATATACCTCAACAAAAGATTTGTTACCATTAATAATTTTCATTTCAGATGAGCAAGTAAACACTGCTCTGCAGTTGTTACCTTTAATCATGAAAGGAAGGTCTAAAGGTGGGAAAGGAAGGTGCGGCTATGCAGCATCACTTGCTTCATTTACAGACCAAAAGAGTGTAAGTGCTGCAGTAAAGACAAAAAACATCTTATTTTTACTACATGTACTGATAGGGTTGCTGATTTTTTTATTATGGTTTTATTAGTTTGTCTAAATAGAACCAATTTACCTCCGCAGAGAGTGGTCTGTCCTAGTGTTTGCTATGGTGTCGTTTACATCCGAAGTTTGCAATGCCTATCGGTTTTGACGTAACTCAGACAAAAACACATATTTATGTGGTTAGGGTTATTTTAATTCACATGTGTAGAGCAATAGCCCTAACCGCATGTATCTCACTATGTCTCACTGGAAAATGACATCTGCGCATGCGTGCATCGCAGGATGACGCATGATCCTCGCTCATGATTAGGGAGGGAAAAGCTAAACGGTTAGCTTTCCTCGTCGGTAGCGTGCATCGGGTGGCCGAGGTGTTTTCATTATTTGGTCAAGGAAAATTCAAGAGTCTTGAATATTGATGACCAAATTCCAGTAAATATCAGAATTTTGTATTCAAATGAGTTAACAAATGCCAGAGATTTAGCAAAAGTTTGATATGCCAATTTCAAATTTGTTTTTTATTAAGTGTTGATCTGAATTTTTTTAAATTTAGGTCAATGAAGTTAAGTCCTGGAAAATCCAGAGAATGTAGAAAGCTGTGGGAACCCTGTTCTGAAATTCCTTATTTATTATACACTATATTAATACAATAATGTGTTATTTTATTTCCTCTGCAGGAAAATTGCAACATTGACACATTTGAGTGCAATTAGTGCAACAGAGAAGCCACAGCCCTATGTCTTGTTACTGGGAAACAGACTGACACCTATAGCTAGACAGGTCTTTGTGATAATTGAACATAGGGCCATGTCCACTCCACCTGTATTGAAGGCAATAGACATTTGTTTTAAGACTCACTACGTCCTGGGATTGAAATATCAAAGTCATTGCCAGGCAGTGTGGCAATTCATGGAGGCAGTGGTGTTTCAGATGGCTCCTATACTAAAATGCAGTAAACCTTTGACGAGCGCGTATTGTAAGGATACATCGCGTATTTACTGCGTTGCACGCACTTGTCTCCGATTGGCTGCTAAGGCGATATGTTGTTGCTGAGTGTAAATTTATGAATGAACTATGCGCCGTACGCGTTGTTAGCGCCGAATTTGCAACATCACGGTAGTCGCGCTTGTCAAAGGTTTGCTGCATTTGACTATAAACAGGAGATATATAGCTGCGTGAGAGAGTTCAATGCATTTTTTAACATTGTTCAGTCTTACAACTCCCGCACCTAATAAGTACTGTACAAACCTCTATGTAACTCAATAATGAGTTCACCTTGGGCCTATAATGTTTGGGCACCATATCCTGCAGCAGAGATTACATACCTTGTTCACTTATGTTTGTACCAATCAAAAACCAAAGCTTCTGATTATGAAGAGTTTTGAGTGCATCTTTAAAACATGTTCACTTAGGCTTGAACCAATCAAGAACCAAGGCTGGTTGTGATTATAAGTAGTTTTGAGTAAACTTTGAAAACTTGTTCACTTATGTTTGTGCCAATCAAAAACCAAAGCTTGTGATTATAAAGAGTTTTGAGTGAATCTTTAAAATGTGTTCACAACCAAGGCTTGTTGTGATTATGAGTAGTTTTGATTGGACCATTAAAAAGTGTTCACTTAGGCTTGCACAATCAAGAGCAAAAGCTGGTTGTGATTGTGTGTAGTTTTCGGTAAACAATGAAAATTTGTTAACTTATGCTTGTACCAATCAAGAGCCGAAGCTTGTGGTTGTGAAGAGTTTTGAGTGAATCTTTAAAAAGTGTTCACTTAGGCTTGAACCAATCAAAAACCAAGGCTGGTTGTGATTATGAGTAGTTTTAAGGGATCTAAAATGAGCGTTTATTGCGTTTCGACAGTATTTTTTGTTGGACATGAGAGCACCTCAGACCTATCGAATTGCATTCTGAATACGAAGCATGTCCTTCTGATATCAAATAATTTTCATTTTTGAAAATCACAATATAATACAAATGTTATGACAAATTATAAAAATTTGATATTTTTCAATTTTTTGATATATAACAGTCCTCGAAGTAAATTATATAAATCTAATAATATGGTCGAATCCAATGAAAAGTGTACACGGCATGTTCAGGGCCATAACTTAAAAGTATTAATCAATTGACATTCGTTTTTATATTGTGTTTATTCGCCTTGATCATACGCTTCGCGCCATATATAATAAGACCCCCTTCTGTGAAACATTTAGACACAGAGACCCCAAAACATGCTATTTTTACCCATTTTTTCAAACTATTTCTTAAGGTATTTTTAAAAACATCTAAATCAGTTATGAAAAGAAGTCATTGGATTGAATCTAAATTGATTTCCTGAAAGGTGTGTATTCAAAGATTGCCTGTTCAATTTTTCACATATTTGTACATAATTATGAATTTTTGTGATCATTTTTTGAGTGGTATTTTTTACATTACCTACTGAATACAATTTTCATAGCACTAGATATATCTTTAAAAAATGAAAATCACTAATAAATGCGCAATTGATACAAGCTTTGATATGTCCAATACTGAAATGCATTGTATTCGGACATCTTTATTATTGTGTTTAGCTGCCCGAAATTCTAAATGGCACAAAGGTAGGTTTGGTAAAAAATATGCATTACCTCCGAATACATGTTAAAAGCTGTGTCATTTCCACAAAGTGAGAGAATAGTAAACAATAGTTAAGCAATAGGTGCAGGGTAATACACTCTTTAGTTCTACCAAGTTTCAATAGCCTGCGTTTAAATATTTCTGAGATGTCAACAATAAAAGCAAGTATTCGTAGGTAAATTTCGGTAACCGAATATTACCTACGAATACAATTTGACATCATGACAGTATTGTGAAACACCGCCATTCATGCCAATGCCCATATTGGTACATAACGAAGGCCTGTATGTTTGCTATCAAATCATATGTCAATGAAAGTTGCGAATTCACATACATGCCCACCATGCAAAACCGAATACGGCTTAATTGTTGAAAAATATGTACTGAAATAGACGAGGGTCTGCTCATTTGAAAGAAAAATCAGATTCAAAGAAGATTAGAAGGGGATAAATACTTGGATTTGTCAGCTGTCACGTGTGTTTCATTTTAAACGTTTACCGACCTTCTGGTTTCTGAGTAATTTGTGTCCAAATTGGTTTATTCGAAGGTAACATTTGACGTTTTCGCTAAGTTTACCTACGAATACCATGTGCAAAAACGACTTTTCTCATTGTCTCATGATCTAGACAACACAGTGGTGGACCCAAGTATAAAGCTAATTATTGTTGCCCTCAAACGAAAGGCCACAAGACGTAACTAACTCCAAGATGGACTTCACAAGTCTGCAATAACGGTTTTAAGCAATTTGTGTGCCATTAAGCAAATTAAAGTCACTTTAGTGCCTTTATTTCTTACTTCAATACTCTTTCACCCGCTGTGAACCGACATTATTAATACATGATAGGGTCTTAAGTATCAATAAACGCACATAAAGAAAATATTACATTCAAAGAGCTTTATAAAATGAAGTTTTGATTATGATATCCACCAAAAGTCTAATTCTTACCTACAAATACTGAAATGTCACTTACGAATACAGCATAATACATGACATGTGTAATGAAGTGTCCCTACCAATGGAAATTAATTGTCAAAACCTTTAAGCGGTACCCCAGGACACTATTATTACCCATATGCGGATTCATTCAACAATTATTTATTATGTAAAATTGCTGATTAACTACTCAGTATATCAAAATGAAGTGGTCAAAATCTTGCTAAAAGCATCAAAAATTTTGATCTAAGGTAATAGCATTTATTCATTTGGACGAACCATCTGAAAGAGATCTAAAAACTACCATTTTATTAATTAATTACCATAATAGGCAAATTTAAACCTCTAAACTCAATATAGATATTGTTAAATCGCTCATGTTACCTACGAATACCCGGGTTTCTTCACCTTTTCATTGTATAAAGTGTTAGGTGTATGCGTATAATTCCTAATATTCTTGAAAACATATATCCTACTCGTTCTTATACAATGTGTAAATTGATTCATACTCATTTGATAAATAAAATACAGAAACTGACCTAAACTTCATTTTCAAAAATAAACTAGCATAAATTGACAAAGATCATATTGATCGCGTTATAAAAATAAAAACAAATATTTTCTGGTTGAGCTAGCATTTTCCTGACACCCTGTGGTCTACATTACACGAAAAAAGCGTTAATGGGAATATTCCATTTGTTTTAGGTTGATTAGTATTGCGATATTGAAAGCATCCTAGTGGTATTCAGTAGGTAACATTGGGTTTTGATATCACATTTACTATCACACGTCCTGGATTTATTTTTCAAGATTAGTAATGGCACTTTTGGTTCCTATAAGGCCAATATGTCATCAATCAATGGGCAAAAGGAAAAAATTGTGGAGACATTTTTATTTCGGACTTTTATTTTTGGCCCGTGGACACTTTTGGTTGGATTCGACCATATATTCTTAAAGTATATGTAGCAGGAAGGAAAAGCCGACGGTCAATTGAAAATTTTGACCTTCATATTGAAGTATAAATCATCAGATTTATAAAGTTTACTTCAAGTACAGTTAAATATCAAAAATATCAATTTTAAATGATTTGCCATAAAATGTGTATTAAATTGCAATTTCAAAAATCAAAATTATTTGATATCAGAATGACATTCTTCAGATTCAGAATGCAATTTGATATGTCTGATGTGCTCTAATGTCCCAAAATAAATACTGTCCAAACGTTCATACCCCAGCCCTTAAGTAAACCATGAAAACTTGTTGTTCACTTATGCTTGTACCAATCAAGAACCAATACTGGATGTGATAATGAGTAGTTATGATTGAACCATTAAAAAGTGTTCCCTTAGGCTTGCACCAATCAAGAACCAAGGCTGGACCTTGTGTGATCATGAGTAGTTTTGAGTAAACACTTGTTTGTACCAATCATGAACCAAAGGTTGTGATTATGAGTAGTGAAATTGACTGAACCTTACAAAAGTGTCCACTTAGGCTTACACCAATTAAGAACCAAGGCTGGTTTGTGATTATGAGTAGTTTTAAACCATGAACACTTGTTGTTCACTTACCAATCAAGAAACAAAGCTGGTTGTGATTATGAATAGTTTTGAGTGAATATCTCAAAAAGGTTTGTACCAATCAAGAACCAAATAACCATAATCAAGAACCAAAGCTTGTGATTATGAATACATACCTGGATGGATGGGAGGGGCTGGTGTGATTTGGTAGTCCAAGCCCTTAAGTGCAATTCCCTCTCCTGTCATATTGTCATATTATCATATCTTTTTATTATGCCGTCACATTGATATTCTATTAGGATGTGTTTTTGTGCAATGGTAAGTGTGGGTGTGCATCAGTGGATGTTGGTGGGTGTGTATGGGTACGGGAGGGTGTGTGTGTGGGGGGGGGTGTGCAGAGGTGTGTTTGAGATATGGTGCAATTCAGCCATTTTGGCTGCTATTTGAGTGTTTTAATAAATATACCTGAATATATATATATATATATATACCAAGATCATTATGGCCAGTTAATGGATACTTCTATAGCAGAGTACCTGCATAGCTACTCCAAGCTAGAATAGTGCTGGGGTACTTCAGAGCTACTCTCGGCTTGTCTACCATGAGCTACGGCATGTGCAGCTAATTCGCCATGAGCGACCTCATTGTAAAGTAGCACCAGAGTAGCTCTGAAGTACCACCAGCGCAACTCCAGCGTGGTGTTGCCTTGGCAAGACACTGCTATAGTAGCACCCAATAACTAGCCATAGGAATCTTAGTGTGCATCAGTTTTGATATAAAATTGGATGGATTGAGCATGATACACAAAGATATTGGTCAAGCTGTGAGTTAAAGATATCTCTTAAACTCACAGCGAGACCAATATCTTTGAGTATCGTATGAAAGGATCCATTCGATTTTATCATTATTATGCTTTGAGAATCTAATTTTGGTCAAAAAATGAGATTTTTGGTCAAAAATGTGATATTTGGTCAAAATTGTGATTTTCTCCATTACATTTTGTAACCATTTAAAGTGGGTTGTTAAACAGTGTTACGATATCTACACGCTACATGTACGGTGATCGTGGACTGTAAGCAGATGCAGAGACCTACGATATCGGGCGAAATTGGGCACCAATTTCAGTTCGGGACTCTAGCGGGTGCCAGATATCCAGAATAATTGGTTTTGAAAAATGTGTATAAAGTATAGGATGGAAGATTCTCAAAGCGTAATAATGAGTGAACTTGGAAACCTTGTTCACTTATGCTTGTACCAATCAGAGCTTGTTAAAGCTTGAGTGAATCTATAAAAAAAGGTGTTCACTTAGGCTTGCACCAATCTAGAACCAAGGCTGAATGTGATTATGGGTAGTTTTGATTAAACCTTGGAAACTTGTTCAATTGGTACCAATCATAAACCAAAGCTTGTAACTGAGTAGTTTTGATTAATCAAACTTTACAAAAGTGTTCACTTAGGCTTCCACCAATCAAGAATCAAGCCTGGTTGTGATTATAAGTAGTTTTGAGTAACCCAATGAAACTTGTTCACTTATGTTTGTGCCAATCAAGAACCAAAACTAGATGTGATTATGAGTAGTTTTGATTGAACCATTAAAAAGTGTTCACTTGCTCTCGCACCAATCAAGAACCAAGGCTGGTTGTGATTATGAGCAGCTGCAAGTAAGCTTTGAAAACTTGTTCACTTGTGCTTGTACAGCCAATGCTGGTTGTGATTTTGAGAAGTTTTGAGTGAATCTTTAAAGAAGTGTTCACTTTGGCTTAAACCAATCAAGAACCGAGGCTTGTGACTATGAATAGTTTTCAGTAAACTTTGTAAACTTGTTCACTTATGCTTGTACCAATCAAGAACCAAAACTAGATGTAATTATGAGTATTTTTGCTTGAACCATTTAAAAGCGTTCCCTAAGCGTTGCGAAAATCAAGAACCAAGGCTGGTTGTGAGTACAGTATAGTTTTAAATGAATCTTTAAAAAGTGTTCACTTTGGCATGAACCAATCAAGAACGAAGGTTCTGAGTTTTGAGTAAACTTTAAAAACTTGTTCACTTATGCTTGTACCATTATGAGTAGTTTTGAGTGAACCTTAAAGCCATGTGTGATTTGCATAAAGAATAGATTCCTATTTAAATGCTAGTTTTCAATGATCACATTATTCCCTTTTAATTTTGAGCCAAACAAATGAGGTAAAACGAAGAAAATTGCGATTTCATTCCAGCGCCTACAATGTGCGTGATCGCTCACCGATCGTATTACATGTAATACTGCATCGCGCTTGACGTGTGTACACATAAGCTGACATGTTAGCAAGCATTGGATCGGTGAACTCTGAATAAAACTGGGTCTCCCCGGTGTTAATATAAAAACTTAAATTTTACTGTTATTAAAGCACTTCAGGCTTAGTCTTTAACATGGTATTAAGGTACACAACTGGGCATTATAATTATGCAAAAAGTTGAAATCCGAGTAAAATTGAGGGCATCGCTGTGAAGCAAATCACACATGGCTTTAAGCAAGCATTCACTTGGCTTACACCAATCAAGAAACAAGGCTGGTTGTGATTATGCTTGTTCACTTATGGCAAGGTTCAACATCTGACCCCGGTTTTACTGCCAAAGGTACATGTAGTTGATATTAAAGTTTAAGTATAAATTTACTTTCAGAATATGACATCAAAAATGCAAAATCTTGAACTTGATTTTTTCCCTATTGGATTGTACATGCCCAAAATGTCTGAATATAGTGGAAATCTGGTCAAATTCATTTGTTAAAAAAAGTAGCTCGTCAAAACAAAATTAGCTACAGCTCTACAAAATTAATGGCTTATTGGCGACTATACTAGGCATAAGCAATTGTTTTGTTGGTCTTTAGCTTTTTTTGTTTTCATGTTCTACATTTTTAAACAAATGCCTGTATTGTTTTCAGCCTTCAAAAAATAAAGGGTAATGGACTAGGGGTAACACAATTGGATTAAGGGGTCAATCCGCATTCTAGACCCTTCCTACCAAATTGTGTGAAAAATCTAAATAAGTTTTGTGAAAAATCTAAATTAATTTTTTATGGAGATTTTTATCAATTTTAAGAGACCATTACAAGCAAAATATTTAATATATTTATTTGGAAACTGTTTTAAGTAGTCGACCATAATTATCATAAAAAAAGATCGGAAAGATCATTGCAATTTTATTTTCAGAGTATGGTGGACAATTTGTAATAGTTGGATTAAGGGGTCAATCCGCATTCTAGACCCTTCCTACCAAATTGTGTGAAAAATCTAAATAAGTTTTGTGAAAAATCTAAATTAATTTTTTATGGAGATTTTTATCAATTTTAAGAGACCATTACAAGCAAAATATTTGATATATTTATTTGGAAACTGTTTTAAGTAGTCGACCATAATTATCATAAAAAAAGATCGGAAAGATCATTGCAATTTTATTTTCAGAGTATGGTGGACAATTTGTAATAGTTGGTAGAAACAATTGTCAACAAAAAGTGCCCATTTACAACCCGAAAACCGTATTTTTAACGGAATAACAACATAAAATGTGAGGTTTTCGGTTGCAAAATAAGAAACTATAGACAGCTTGTACCCTTAGGGGTATTACACCTTCCCAATTTTGTGCCTATTGTTGCATTTTTCTAAAAAATTATAGCGCATTGGGGACAAGTAAGATATGTATAATATAGGGGCAAGGACTACAACTACTGCACTGAAAATTTTATTTCAGCACAGATAACAGTTGTGGAGTTACAGTCAAAAATGAGGGAAACCAATATTTGATCAATAAATCAATAACTACTTGCTTTGAGTTGCTGAATTTTCAGTACAGTAGTTGTAGTCTTTGCCCCTATACATATCTTACTTATCACCAATGTGCTATAATTTTTGAGAAAAATGCGAAAATAGCCACAAAATTGGCCAGGGGTGTAGTACCCCCTTAAAAGAATTATGTTTTCATTTTGAATTGATATTTTCATCCCTAAGTTTTTCAAACTTTTGGCAGTCAAACCAGGGCGAATTTTGAACCTTGTCCCAATCAAGAATCAAATCTGATTTGTGATTATGAGTAGTTAACTTCCCAGTGTACTTTGTAAACTTATGTTGTGTTGTTTTGTTAGAAGTTTAATAAAAAAGAAAATAGAGTAAAATTTGTGTGAAGTTTTTCATTCAGACTCATGACGTGAGTATTATTTCTGCGAGAAAAGTGTTTGCAAACATATAAAAGACTTTTAAACCACATTGAACAATAAATGTTTTAAATTTTTAAAGAACTAGATGTTAAGGGTTGGATGTTAACCATTAACAATTTTAACTTTTAAACGCCTCTAGTTTAACGTTTTAAAGTTTTGAACAATTAATGTTTTAACTTTTTAAACAGCGAGTGTTTAAGTTTTGAACACTTTTAAACCAAGCAAGAGTTAAACCTTTAAAATCTGTTTTGGATTAAAGCTTATAATGGGGTTTTGAGTTAGATTTAAACAACAATTGCTTGAACGTTTAAAAAATGGCAACTGAAGTTTAAGGCTTTTTAACAACTACTAGAAGGGAGCGTATTTATAACACACCGGTATAAGATTGTTTAAAAAATACGTAAATCGCGAATTAGAGTGTATAGTTGTGTCAGAATTTCCATTTTGATTTCACCCTTTTTCACTTCAGGCTGCTAAAATGTCGAACTCAGTATACTTGAATTTCGAAAGCTACCAGCAGAAATTAATAATCAATATTTTTCTAGTGACTTGCAGAATCATTCAACCATGGGTATATTTACGTCTTGATTTTGCATATTTCTCATCGGAAGTGAAAAATTGGGAAATCATAATAGACCTAAATAGGCCTATGCAATAAATCAAGCGGACCAGTATATTATTGATTGAAATGACAGCCATGTTGGGGCCCGGGGTTGGGGCACAGTTCTAAGATGACATAGGGACACCGAGGTCTCTAGTTCAAATCCACAACAATTCCCGGGAACCATTCAGGGAGAGCAGCGAGTGTTCGCCCTATTTTTTTTTCGACTAGCGAATGTCAAAATTAAGTTTTGGACGGATTTGATTGGCTCATGTGAAAGCTATTGGCTAAATACCACCACATTCTCAGGACTACATGTCTTACCATAGCAGCAGCGTAAAGCAAAAAGAAAACTTTTCAAAGTGTAGAACTTGTCCCATGCTGGGGCATGTCAAGTTCGCCCATATCACTGCATATGGTGGTGTAAGTTCACCCTATTCAAAAAATTGTGTAACAATAACACATTTCATATAAAAATTTGTGTGTTATAGGAGTTTAAAATTCTCTTCCGGGGACTTGGAGTTGGAGGGTATATATGGGGGTCCAAAGTGAACAAAAACATATTTGTTGAACAACTTCAGGGGGATAATGGTTTAGGACATACACAGGTATAATACTAATACCAAATGAATATTTAAAAACAGCCTTTCCGGCAGGTTTACCGGTTTTAACATGTTAAAATGGTACATGTATTATTATCAATATTTTGCATAAATACACGGACACGGATGGGGCAGTCTGCCCTCGAGTTTGGGGTAAGTCCGCTTTGGGCAAGCATGGGGCGAACATGCCCCATCCTTATAGGGCGAACGTGCTTCTTGTGCACATCTTTGTCTTTACCTCAGGTTATGCCAAAAACAAATCGAATACTGAGATTTACAACTGCATAAATTTTTTAACAAAACCCGCACGTTCCCAATTTAGATAAAACAACATTACCCATGTTAAAACCTTACTTGAATATGTTGATGGGTATAGGCCTACCTATAATGCAAGAAAATTCACGTTTTGGTGTCATTTTTGTTTTCCTTAGTTTAATAATAAACATGTTGCTATAGGCCTATGTCGCGTATTTTTTTGTGGGTAGTTTACAATGACCTGCATGACCTCATAGCTGGGAGGAAAGACCGACGACGAGCAATTAGTGTTTTTTTGGGGAAAATCCATATCTTCAATACGAAAGGTCAAAATTATGCCGGCTTTTCATCCCAGTCCCACATATCATCATACTTATCACTGCAAAAACAGCAGAGCAACACTTAATAAACACTTTAGCACTTCATAAACACTTGTTTGTACAGTGAAGGTACAGGGATGTTAGTTTATAAACACCAAAACACGTTTAGAAATATGAAGATGTTTATGTTTTTTAACACAAGATAGTGTTTATTGGTGCCAATAATAAATAGTTCATACTGTGTTATTTTTGTATAAATGAGTCACCCCCACCCCGCCCCTATATCCTCAAATGTATATGGAGAGGTTTGTACAAATTGGAGTGTAGAAGACTGATATACTTCGGAATATCAGATATATTGAGTTTGTTTTAAAACTTGATTTAAACAAAAAGCAAGATAATTAGGCCTATACTTTTACAAACGTTAACGTCTATGTGTGTTCGTGACATCATATTGGGGCTGGCGATACCCACATAGAATAAGCATCGGTGAAAGGCCGCTTTATAATGAAACCTTGAAAATAATAATGATTGCCTCATTATGAGCTGATGTTTTAATATTTTTTTCCATGATATTTTCTTGTAACTTAGGGGCTGTGCCATAATTCTGAGCCGAGGGATACATTTCTAAACGGCCTGCCAAAATTCGCTTGCCCCTCCGGGGCCCCTCCCGCTGAGGTATACTAATCTCAGCCCCCTGGTCCACCAAAAATATTGCCCCCCCATTTGCACATGTCAAATATTTGGGATCCCAATTTGCAAACTTTTACTCGATAGGCCTATATTGCGAGCGCAGCAAGCAGGAAAATTAGCATATTAAGCTTTTTCGTACTGTTTTCCGAAGCCTTTTTAAAGAGTTTTCTTTAATAGGCACCCCATGAATGTATGACAAAAATGCACCCCCTTTTTTTTTTGGCCAATTTTATCCTCCCCAAGCTTATTGCACACACCCTTACAAAAATAGGTCACATAATGGGCCACGTAATTTTAACTGATTATACTTAAAATGCCAGCTAAACCAAGCGGCCAAATTCCACCATTAACGTATACATGAGCAACCAGGATAGCAACAAACACCCTTGGCCTACTATAGTATATAGGCCTATAGGCTAATCCTGATAAATCGGACACTCATGTACCATGTTTACTGGTATGAGCCAGAGCACATCATCGTGGCTGGCAGCAACTTCGTAGCATTGCCAGTGTCCTAATGAGACTAAAACAGTATCACTATTGATCGGTTGCATGGTAGGCTAGACTAAGACTAGTAGTCTAGCAGCGAGATTTAACGAATACTGCTGGTAACAAGTATCCGATTCATATCGCTGGTGCCTACTAAATTAACCTGTAATGTTCAATTCTAGATCTGGACAATACCAAAAACTATTACACTATTAAATATGTGCTTATATTTCCAGCTCTTTTTTAACAGATTTTCGTTTCTTTTCTAACTTATTCATCTTTTCCTGCTTTTTTGTGGTATTTTTTATTCTATAAACTGTATATTTCGTCGGCGGCCGTATCACATACTGACGTATTCGACATTTTTAACATTTTTGAGAAAATTGGTATATCAGTTTTGTTATGTTCTACTTTATATATTCACCAAAAACCATGCCTCAAAGTGGCTTAATTAGTAAAATATTAATTAATTTCATTATGTCGTATTTACAAAACCTTGAAATGTCTGCATCACATCACGACGTATTTGCCGATCACCTATACTGCGCAAGCCCAGTATATCGTATCTGCAATTTGAAGAATTGGCCGTTTCACATACTGACGTATTTGCGCGACTCTGTCATTGCACGGCAAAATTGCTGTTTTGTCCTTTTCACATACTGACGTATTTGCGCAACTGTTTCACATACTGACGTATTTGCGCGACGTATTTGTCATTTGAACGGCGAAATTGACATTAGTCCTTTTCACATAGTGACGTATTTTATTTAATATTGATTTTTTGCAGAATAAGTTATGCTCTGATAGTGATAAGTGAATTATATTGAAAATATGGTATATTTGCATTACTGTTAACCTGGTTTTAATCGACAATAATATTTTATTATGCAGCAAATGAAAATCGCTAGGTTCGATTTTCTCGAATGCGTATTTTGCAAATACGTCAGTATGTGATACTGCCGACGATTTGTGTGCAAATTGAGGGCGCTATCATTATTTTATTTTTAGATTTAATTTAGCCGAATAATATAAGTTACTCCTAACATTTCATGATAAAAAGTCTAAATTTCGTTCTTATTTGTTACTCTTTTTTACTCTTGTTTTAACGCCATTATACCATTGTTTGCCCTTGTAAAGATGAAAACACTAGAGTCCCTATACAGGGTGTCCCAGAATGATTCATACCGGGAATATTTGTTTGGCATTTTAAGGCCGTCATATATTTAGCTTTCTCAGATTTTTTAGATTTTAAAAATTGGACGTTTCTAGTAGAAGTTAGAGAGGATTGCGTAAAAATGGTGAATTTCAAGTTTTGACAAAGCAACCTATTTATTTCGTTATTTGGAAAATGTTATATGCAGTATATTTGTTGTGTCCTGTTCTTAATTCTACTAAATAGTCGATATCTATCGTTTATTTATGATGTTACGAAGCAACATGTATGGAATAAAGGATTTGCTACGCTTGAGTGACCTTAAACTCTTTCTTTGGCGGCAATTATTGCGGTGTGTGAGTTTCTTCATTTGAAATGCCGGCAGAGATGCATTTTTCATAAAAAGTATAGAGAAGGTTCGTCCTACAGCATGCATTTATGTCCACAGTATATTGGCAAACCCACAGCTACGTGACGAAGAAGATTAAAATGTACTGCGGAGGATGCTTGAGGAAGTTATATCCTCTGTAATAATGACATTTTTGGGTAAAAATTGGGGTAAAAATCACATAAAAAGTACGTTTTTCAACCTAAATATCGGATGTCATATTGAAATGTTTCACTTAATCCCATATCAAGAATTATTTTGCATTGTAAGCTCTTTATCTATGCTAAATTTGGTGTATTTCCAATAAAAGAATGCAGGATTTCTCCAATATATTGCACAGTGCGGCTGGACGATGGTGATAAAGGATCCATGTGTTATGATGCCTTTGCACTGTAAATTACACACATGCCGTTTTCGTCCATTTTTAGTAATAGCAATGTCACACGAAAACGAATCAAGCTATTTCCATGAAAGTCACAGAATAAGTAGGAGACACGTGTGGCATTGTATTGCATTTATAAAGATTAGATACACTGTTGACTATATATTTTTGATATTTTGTTCAAACACGGTATAAATCATTCTGGGACACCTTGTATATGGAGAGTTGCGACATGGCGGGTATCCAAATTTGAGATATGGGCGCCATTTTGTGTCCAAATTGTGTTCGAAGTTATACAGTAAGTCTATGAGAAAATCCTGCCAATTTGCATATAAATGGTTGTCACTTTAAAAAACGACCTCGAAACTCATTATGACCTTGACATTGACCTAAGCCGTCCACACCATTTTGGGAATGTGTGATGGCTTCTGTTTCAGGATGGCTTGCCAGATCCTCCGATCACGTGATAGACTGGTAGCTTCAGCCAGGGAGGTCAGGTTTCTAGTAGCACAGTCTGCCTTTACACAATCTGTCCATTTCTTGGCTGGTCTTCCACGTGGTCTGTCACCATGGATATTGGAGGTCAGGAGTATGTTTGGGTATCTTGATGGTTGCATCCGATTGACATGGCCAAAGTATTTCAGTCTTTTTGTCACTCTGTCAATTATCGTATCCTTCAGACATAGGCTTTCTCTGATGACGGTGTTCCTGATTTTGTCTAGTCTGGTGACACCCATGATTTTCCTGAGGCAGATTATCTCAAAAGTCAGCAGCCTATTTTCGTCTATATTTTTTTGCAGTGTCCATGTTTCTGAGCCCTACATAAGGATGGACAGGACAAGCACTTTGTAGAGTTCGATTTTTGTTGAGCAAGTGATGTCTTTAGCATGCCAGATTTTGTTGAGACTTTGAATCGCCCCAAGCGCCTTTCCAATTCTGTGCCTGATATCTTCTGAGCATGTTCCCTCTGAGTAATGGCACCTCCAAGGTATATGAACTTGTCTACCTGAAGAAGTTTCACCCCATTGATGTTGATGTTTAGGTCCTGTGGGTTTAGGTTCACTTTGTTGGTCAGTGTTTGCAGATCTCTTTCATTTTCGGCTATCAGCCCAATATCATCTGCAAAGCGAAGATTATTTATCAGGTGTCCTTGTATGTTGACGCCAATTGTAGTGTCATTAGTTGCGTAGAGCATTACGATTTCCAGGAGGATGTTGAAGAGTTGTGGGGACAGTACACAGCCTTGACGTACTCCCACCGTTGTTCTAAACCACTCTGTCAGTTCGCCGTTCACTCTGACTGCACTTGTAGACTGATTATACAGTGCTCGAAGAAGTTGTATGTGCTTGTTTGAGTATCCAAAGAACTGCATCGCTTTCCAAGGACCTTCCTGCCACACTGTATCGAATGCCTTTTCAAAGTCGATGTAACAACAGAATAGGCTTTTCTTCTTAAGGTGTTTCTCTGCTATCTGTCTGAGGGTGAACAGTTGATCTGTTGTTGATCTTCCCGGTCTGAAGCCTGCCTGGGATTCTGACAGAATTTCTTCTGTTCTCTTTATGATTCTACGTTGGAGAATTAGAGCAAATACGTACCTTTCCTGCATGGCTCAGTAGACTTATGTGCCTGTAGTTGCACAGTCAAGCTTGTCTTTCTTCTTAAAGATGGGATTAATAATTGCTCTACCCCAGTCAACTGGGAAGACTTCCTCCTTCCAAAGTTGATTACAGAGTCTATAGAGAATATCTATGCCAGTTTCTCCTGATGCTTTCAGTTCTTCCGCTGTTATACTATCATAACCCGGTGCCTTTCCATCTGTTAACTTCTTAACAGCACTAGTCACTTCATCTCTTAGGATGTCTGGTTCATTTTCCAGCTTAGGCATCTGGGGTATTTGAATTGCATCCACATTGACATAGTTTTTATTATTATACAGCTCCTCGTAATTTTCTTTCCATCTATCTTTCACATCAGATAAATCAGTCAGGACTTGTCCATCTTTGCTCCTCACTGTTTGCATTTTGATACTCGATTTCCTTGTGATCTTCTTAATAGTTGCATAGACCTCCTTGGATTTTGGCGCTTGGTGTGCGTTATCCACCTTTTTACATAGATCTTTGATCCACTTATCTTTGCATCCTTTAGTCTTCCTTTTAATTTCTCTGTTGAGGAAATTATACCGAGCTCTCTTGGTGGAATCTGTCATTTTTTCTATCTTTCTATCTTAACCTGCTTTCGCTCGTCGCTTAATTGGAGAACCTCCTCACTAATCCATGGGTCTTGATGCTGGGCCTTTCTGTTGCCAAGAACCTTCTTAGATGTCTCGTTGAAGGCTGTTTTTATGCCATCCCATTGAGTTTCTACATCTGTGTCATTATTATACAGCAATGGGGAGAATCTTCCTCCAATTTCAACTTCATAGGAGTTTTGAGTAATAGTGTCTTTGAGTTTTTGAACATCGTATCGTTTGGGATAATTTGGTCTTGCTTTTGTCTTGAATCTGAGCCGTAGGTTGGCTATAACCAGTTGGTGGTCAGACCCAACATCTGCACTGGGAAAACTTCTTGAGTTGTCGATGGAGGTTTTCCATTTCATTATATGCACACATATTTGGAAAGCTAACACAATAATGATTACATATTTGGGCATATCAATTCTTATTTACAAGTCACGTGACCAAAATCTTAGCTAAGACGTCAAAAAACCATGGTTTTTGTGATTTTGATGAAAATCGAAGGAAAAAAGGGTTTAAATGAGTCTAACGTACTCCGGTATTTTTTTAAACTTGGATATGTCAAGGATGATAAAAGCTAACCATATTATAGTCAAAAAAGTGAAACATATATTTTCGCTATCTTCTGTTGCCATGGTAACATGTTACAAATCCACAGATTTGGTAAGATTCACTTTATTTTACTATACGGTGTGCAAAAAGTTCGTTCCGCCCTTATGTCCGATTTGCACCAAGCATATCATCACTATAGCTAGAGCGCCATCAACTTTTGCCCTCCGGATTACTTGCTATGAATGTTCTTAGGATATACTGTAAAAAATCTCTAGGCATTTTGCATTTCTTGTAGTGTGGACAGATGGGTATCTTGAGGAATTCAAAGAACCGCAAACCTCAGAGAATTTAAAGATGGCGTCCAAAAAAACCTGGACAGTGGCTTGTTCAAGGAGAGAGAAATTGCTAGAGAATGGAGGAAGAAAGGTCTTAACCCAATAGAGAAATTGTGGTCTATTCTAAAAGAAAAGTTTTTATGGACTCCTGACTGCAAAATCATAACACATTCACAGATAGAGTCCAGAGTTTATGCCAAGCCTAGACAAGAATAAGAAACTTCTTGTGCCATTAGTGGATGGTAATTGGTGAAAGCGTGTTTTGAAGGTGACCATGGTGATTGACCACCAAGGATACTATGACTTCAAATAAATTGGTGTAACATCTCTACAAATGTAACAAAATCGCAAATAACAAAATATAACCTAAAATGCATTGTGTAAGTTTAATTTTAAACGCATTATAAATGCTTGGCGTATTAGCTAAGATTTTGGTCACGTGACTTGTAAATGAGAATTGGTGTGCCCAAATTTGGAATTATTATTGTGTTAGCTTTCCAAATATGTGTACATATAATGAGTTTCGAGGTCGTATTTTAAAGTTACAACCATTTATATGCAAATTGGCTGGATTTTCCCATAGACTTTAGACACAATTTGGACACAAAATGGCGGATTTTTGGAAGTTGTCGCAACTCTCCATATATATAGGGACTCTAGAAAACACGATTTAAGAGCGCCATCAATGTTCACCTTTTCTTAAAATGACGTAGTTTTACATGTTATCAAACAACCGTGAGGCCGATGTGAATCGAACTCGGGACATATCCAGATTTGGAATTAAGCCCTATCGCATCGCATTGTGCATCTCAAATATTCCTATTGCATCCCACATTAAGGGAAGGGGTATGAACGTTTGGACAGTATTTATTGTGGGACATTAGAGCACATCAGACATATCGAATTGCATTCTGAATACGCGTATGAAGAATGTCCTTCTGATATCAAATAATTTTGATTTTTTGAAATTCGCAATTTAATACACATTTTATGGCAAATCATTAAAATTGATATTTTTGATATTTAACAGTACTCGAAGTAAACTTTATAAATCTGATGATTTATACTTAAAGTGTATGTAGGGTGGGATGAAAAGCCGACGATCAATTGAAAATTTTGACCTTTCGTATTGAAGATATGGATTTTTCCCCAAAACACCAACAAAAATTAGGTCTTTTTGGGAAAAAATCCATGTCTTCAATATGAAAGGTCAAAATTTTCAATTGACCGTCGGCTTTTCCTCCCAGCTACATACGCTTTAAGAATATATCATTAGATTTATATAATTTACTTCGAGGACTGTTATATATCAAAAATTTGAAAAATATCAAATTTTAATAATTTGTCATAAAATTTATATTATATTGTGATTTTCAAAAAATGAAAATTATTATTTGATATCAGAAAGACATGCTTCGTATTCAGAATGCAATTCGATAGGTCTGAGGTGCTCTCAAGTCCCACAAAAAATACTGTTGAAACGCAATAAACGCTCATTCTAGATCCCTTAAAATTGGGGTCCAAATTGTTGTTGCCATTCAACGTGTCTATCGGGGATCGTCCATCCAGTTAAACAATCCATTGAAGATCTCCGCATCACGACTCCAGTCCACTGTACCGACTGCTCCACACTGGCCAAAGCATAAAGCAGACATGTTTCCCTGTTCTCCAAGCCCGTACATATCAGCAGTGCCTCTGACGACGATCGAGACTCTCCATCTGACTGCACGGCACCTATTGTCAGGTAGTAAGAGATTCTTAATAGGCTGCAACACAGATCAGGAAACAAGACCACATCGTGAACAAGGACGAGGGGCAATACAGTCTTAGTCACGCATTTGACGATCTTCTTGCAAAACGAGCTGGCAACCCAACCAGTATCATCTGCGGTCTCTCTGCTAGACTTCGAAACGTCCACAGTGAGTACTACTTTATTGGATTAGAAATAGGAAATTCTACAATTCATGTTTCAATTAGCCTATCAACAAGGCTCTGCCTGGCACCGTAGTGGGAGCGCCACCTATATTATTCCACTGAACGGCTTCGCCGCTCGCTGTCGCGGCTTCGCCGCTCTGTCGCGCCTTCGGCGCTCAGCTCGCGGCTTCGCCGCTCGCCCCCCTAGGATCGCGAGGTCTTTGACAAACGGCTTCGCCGCTCACCCCCTAGGATCGCGAGGTCTTTGACAAAGACTACGGTATGTTTCAATAACAATCCTCATGAAAATGTTCAGTAATATACTATAGTATTGTTAATATTGGACATGATGTTGCAAGTACTCCGATTTATTTTTAACGTGTCGGCGCAAGGGCATTTCTCGAGGATATACAGCAAAACAGAAATTATTATTAGACACCATGTTGCAAGTACTTTGATTTAATTGACAAACTTTCGACCCAAGGGTCTTAAAGGAGTATTTCGTGATCCTAGCATCATCTATTTATGTCATTTTTCATTAGATATTTCATTCAAAAACCTATTCCCAAAATTTCAGTTGATTCCGATTTTGCGTTCGTGAGTTACGCATGATTATGTGTATTACACTGCTCCATAGACAATGCGTTGTAATTTCGTTCTGGTGCACCAGAACGAAATTCAAATTTCACGATATCTTTGCTAAACGAATTAATCTGCAAGAAATATTTTGTACATAAACATTATGTAGCCAGAGGCTTCCAGTGATATAAAAATCTCAACTTTTTTTGAGAAAAGTGGGGGGATGAGGCTGTGGATCACGAAATGCCCTTTTAAGTTGTCAGAGTTCTGGGACTGTACAACCAAAATAAACAAAGTAATAAAACCTCAACAGCTAAAATAGATATGTCATGAAACGAATGTGTTTACCCCATAGGCAGCTTGTTGCTTTTTGTTGTGTTGTGCACGGTAGAAGTTTCGTACCGGGAATTTAATTGGTCAACAAAGCGTGTATAGAGAGAATTTGTATTTTCCTCAAGTATTGCATTTTGCTTTTTTTGTACCTTATCAAATATACGACGACCACAAAAAAAAGTATTTTAAAAAGGCACATAATTGTAAAACTAAACCATATTTTGGTTAAACTTATTTTTCAATCGATGCAATATCGTATCCTGCACATGTGACCTCTACAAGCAAAGTTGCAATATGCACAATTTAAGAGTGGACTTTTCAAACATCCACCACAGAAGACTAATTAATTTGAACTGAAGATTACTGCACTGTCTCGTTTTTATGGTAATAAATCTGGTCTTCTTAACTTTGGTGAGCTATGAGTAATATCAACCGCATCCTTACAAGACTCCTCGACGAAATTCGGACTTTCGCATATCTAGCCAATTCGTAATCTCGCGACCAGACTACATGTGATTATGGTCTCTTCCTAGTCTCTTCCCAACTCAAGTGTACTTTACCCCTTTGTTAGGTTTTTTATATTTGTTTTGTTTTGTTTTTTGGGGTTTTTTTGCACAACCTCGTCAGCCATTTTTGACAAAACGAGATATGTTAAGTTTCATAATCTATGTATTACACTCTACATTCTGACAAACATTCAAGACAAACATGTCATTAATTAATGAGATATATCATTTGTACGCCACTATTTTGGTATACAGATCTAGGGATTATTGGGGCAGAGTTTATCTTTTGAATCCTCTTAGAGGGCTATCATTTTTTTCGGAAGGGGTCCCAAATTTACAAAAAGTATGCGTTAATAAATTTGCGCACCCCTATTTCGGCAACAAACATTTTATGATCCCAAACCCCAAAATTGTATTGAAATCAGTCTTTTTGAATAAAATAACACACTTTCTGTGGTCATCGTGTGACTCCCTACATTTTGGTCATAAAACCGCCTCCTATTATTCTTTCCAAGACTTTATGACCCCCGTATATTTGGGACCCCCCTTTCGAATAAAATGATATACCTCTTATGACCACTGATGCATAGGCAAGGACACTCGCGCGAATTGAAAGACTTGTCGCACGCGACAGTTCGTATCACACACATAACAAATGCCTATACAATCAAATAGGTTCATTACAACATTTGATTGAATGGATTGAGTTACTCTAAAATGAAACGATAACAACAAAGAATCATGAAAAAAGACACATACAAGATAAAATAATAATAAAATTATATAAACAATGTTAAAGATAAAATCAAGGTACAGAGAATAAAATTTCCTCAAATCAGAAAAAACAAACATTGACAGACATCATAATCTGTCAGAAATTACTGCATGAGATTCGAACCATCAATCTTCTCCCCAAGTTCTCTTTATCCTCGCACTATAGTCTAATGCTCTGCTCACTGGGCCACAACGTATCAGGTGAATGATTACCGCATTATCATGAACAAGTTTGTTCGATCTTGTTCATAATTGTATGTGTCGATAGGTTTCACCCTTTAACTACACGTACCCTTAATGATCAGTGATAATAGTCGGCTTTTACAGGGATGGCGCTCTCTCATTTCCATGAGCTCCATAGCGCCATTAGGCGAACGTTTACGGTATTACACTCTACATTCTGACAAACACTCAAGACAAACATGTCATTAATTAATGAGATATGTCATTTGTACGCCACTATTTTGGTATACAGATCTTTGTTGACCTACTGACGTATCATGTGTCCTATGTCAATTTTGAATGGAGAATAATTTTTCAAAAAAATTGACATACTGAGGTATAAATTTAATGACTAATTACAATTAGTTGGTGAATGATAGCCATGTAATTTAATTATCTATTGTTACATACCCATTCAAGGAAATGGGACATAGGAAAATAATGACTATTGCAACCCAACTAACAAGTAAAAAGTCAGTAGCTCTTGGAATAATTTGACAAGAGCGAAATAAAAATCGTGGATTTTACTGTAGAAACCAATGATGGGTCTCACCACTGACCCCACCTCTATGATCATTTTTGATGGCCGGTCCTACCCCCGGGTAAAGTGCGGGGGTAAAAAAAGGGTGGATCTACGATTAGCTTCAGAGGATGATTTAAGGAAGCCCCATCATGCACTGCAAACGTGTTATCACCAGAGTTTCAACTGCCACTTTACTTTTCAAATCCCATTGAATTCTGTGCAAAAGACGTTGTTTAAGAATTGTGCGTGTGTCATTATTTAGTTGGTCGATTTCAGATCTAAAGTGATGTATGCATGAAGGATAATTCACACCTTCTGTAGGTAACATAAAATGTGAAATCGACCAGCATTGTGAATGCGTTTTTATTGTAAATATATCAGTCCAAATTCAAATTTAACCATGGCCGTCAATGCAATGTGCGAGCAGTCGTGTCATGTTCACTCACACAGCTGTGCTAACCGCAAGTCAACACAGTGGCGTGGTGAGAAGTGCTTAAATCATCCTCTGGATTAGCTTAGGTCGTTTGGGCGTAAACGCGTGCGTTTATTATGACATAAAAAATCAAAATCCTTCGTAGTTCTAGGGATATAACATAAGTTTTATTACAAGGCCAGAGAGCATGCGCATAGACATTTATGTAAAAAGGTCATACTTTTATGTAAAAAGGTCAATGGACATAATTGTCGATCGATATATTGCTTTGCAAAAGCAACGGAGTTTCATTGTCTTAAGTTCTCTTTGTTGGCTATGACTGAGGGATCTTCTCTCGATGATCAAACTGAAAATGGCGTCTTTCAGTTTATGTTTCATCCTCTCGTTATTGTGGCTCATCACGAATTGCTGTGGGAAACGGGTTATTATAGAGCATCGTAAGTCCAAGATTGATTGTTTTGGTGTTCGTTTGTTTGTTTGTTTGTTTTGTTTGAAGAGGTTTGGTGCTTTTTATGTGCACCATGTGCTATTCTCTCGTGTACAATACCTTTGTTCCAAAATGTTACTTTATATGCTTCACTGCACCTTAGTTATTTCCTATGTCCAAACGGCTGTCTGCCACGTTGTACATATAGATCTCTGTCTGTATAGACGAATCCAACGAGCCAAATTATGGTCAGGATTTGGTCGGCCATTACTGGGTCCCCGTCGCATCTAACTGGTGTTGTAACTGCCCAATTGGGTGGATTAAAACCCGCTTTAAAATCGATGTTATATTGCATTGTGTTGTAATCTTTCATCATTCTTTTGTCTACGTGTAACACGGGTGATGGAATGCAGTTGCAAATTCCCGCCAAGGACGCATCATTTCTCATTTCTGGTGGGATTTACTCAGCAGGGACCCAGTTATGGCTGCTATTGAGGTGTAGGAATGCGTGAAATTGGATTCGTCTATAATCGTACGTTGATTTCTTCTTAATTATTTCCTTGCATACTTTTTAAAAGCCAAACGGTGTCTTTTCAGAGTCACACCAGACTGAGTAGCTACACCGTAGCCAAAACACGATATGATCCTTAGGCTAGCTGAAATCCTCACATCCTAGCCTGTTATATGTTCCTCTGCCCAAATTAGAGTTTCCCATCCGGCACCACGTGGAGGTCTGGGTTGTGTTGCCTGCGAACAAATACTATTCCAGCTCTGCGGACCTTGCCGGACTGGTTGTTTTGATGAACACCGTTATCCTTTTCATAGCTGTCTCTGTCTGTGTGTCTGTCTGTCAGTCCGTCTTAGGGGCGCACTCAGATTAATAAGTAAACAGATTGGAATGTTCCATGCCTGTGCCCTCTAAGCGTACTCGAATTCAGCTGACGTCGGTACAGTGTTCAGACCTGGCGACATCGCGCGAAGTTTCTTTTGTGTACGCTCGCGCTATTTGAGCTATATTTTTGAGTTTGCTCACGCAGTACCTAACTTAGCGTCGATCCCCATGGGCAACATGCCAAGTTTCCACGGTATGGGGGCGCACCATTAGATTTTCAGGGGGTGGCATGGGAGTTTTTTTTTAAAGAAAAACTTCGCCCACGAAAAACAACAAACATTTTATGCCTCACTGAGAACTAAAATAAAAAGAAATAGGTATACATTAAAATTGAAAGAAAAAACAATTGCCGCCAAAAGCGGCGTAAAAAATTGCCGCCAAAGGCAATGAAAAAAAAATTCGCCTGACATAAACTCCCATATCTCTCCTGTGAATCAAATGGTGCATAGTCGCGTCCTTTATCATATGCGTGTCTATCGCACAACGGCGTGGATTTATTGTGTAAATTTCCCAATTAGCGCTGTGCTGCGAAAGTACAGATAACGCGGAATAAAGCAACGGATTCCATATTACCATTATGTCGATTGCTCAGTGCCAGATGTGGGTAAGTGCAATAACTGCCCTTTGAACATGTGTCAATTTACACACAGTATATGGTACAGCGTCATCATCCCTATATCTTCGTGTCAAAAATTGCCGTGATAGTACGGCGAATCCACTCGTTCTTCAACAGCTACGCATGGCGATTTTGTTCGAGATAGGCCGAGCGACTCAGGCTAAGCATATTACTTACACAATATGAGATACCACAGCGTTTCCATTCACACACGTTTTTACGATCTGCGCATGCTCAGTACCCATATGATGTTGCCATTACAAAAAAAATCGATTTGTTGTCAGGTAAAACCCAGGTTTTGTTTTCAATTAACTCACTGGAATTTCAGTTAACTAAGATACGATACTCGTGTTCTTTCAACACATATATTTAACTGAATATTAAATCACAAGTCTATAATACAATGCACCATAGTGAGACACTATACAACGTTCTTAAACTACGTCAATAATAGAATATTTAAATGTAATTGAATACATCTCTACATCTGAGTTTGTACTTCATCACTGAGCGATCTAGCGATCGGTTTCAAGCCAATCAGATATGACTCCTTTTCTTGCGTTCGGTGAAATACCAATCGCCCGTCGCTCACCAACGGAGTATTAAGACGTGATTCATTGTAGGGAAAAAAATATTTATTTACAGGTTGTCGACATTGTGTATGGTACTAATCTACACATAGCAACTATAGCACTTACCCACTTCTAGCACTGAGCAGTCATCAGTCGATGTCATAATTAAGTATTTGCCGTACAAGTGACGTAATTAATCGGATCAAATACCATAGCAATAGATGAATACAAATTTGAATATATCGCCATGCACTATAACGTTCACGCGGTACCTATGCATTGAACAGTAGATGTCAAAGAATAGTGATAAAGACCTGGATCGTAATTCTATTGAATATTCATATCGTGCTGTCCCTCGCACCTGTAAGATTAGTATCTTTGAAAAGAGTGGTATCATTGTTAAGTGCAATCTGCTTTTATTGCAGGGCGATATATTCAAAAATCGTATTCATATATTACTATGGTAGTTAGTCCGATTATTACGTCACTTCTACGGCGAATAGACGTACCTAAGAATTTAGAAGTCGTAACTACAGTTTTCCAAATTGAGATCATTTTCTTTGACAAAACTAGGAGGCTGCTAGTGCACTACGATTTATCGCGGCAGTTGCGCGGCTAAGGTCACATGATCGCATGGTCTTCACCGTTGCCAGTTTGGTGGATGGAGCGGAATCAAACTGGCTGTGAAGGAGACTACTCATACCCATCTGTGGGAAAATCGTAATTTTGCTAGCGCCGTAGACTTCATAGGGCCGTGTTTCTTTTCAAATTATCTCATTTGCAAGCCGGCTTTTTTAAACAAATCATATGATGTTTAAAATGTAAGAAAGGATACAGGAACCTGAAATTTTGTAGTGAAACTGTACTACATGATTGTGCTGATTACACTAAGTTGGACGTGGACAACTAGTCCGTCACTACCCATAGCTACGACGAACGACCCTGTGTACTAGTATATGTGACATTCACAACGTCACAAAGATCTTGATTTATTATGCTCAAACTTACATTATTCTGTATACATTGTGTCAATAATTTCACTTACAAACATTATTTGTTGATCTTTACTGTGATTCTCTCATGCAAGACCCAATGTTATTGTTGTTGCTGTTTTACTTCGAAATACTGAATATTGCTAAGCAGAGCCGATTTCATTTTGATACGGAAGGCTTTGGCTCAATAATAATTTTAATTAATTAATAATCCCTTACCATGAGGGTGATTAAAATGTTGAGTCAGATTTAATGAAGATGCCATTGCTATATTCAATGCACAAACAGGGTGTCCTCAAAAACCAGCACCCTCATTGTGCCCTCTTTTTCACCTATTTCTGAAAAGTTGATCAAATATATTTTGTTATGTAAAGAAACCTTTAATCGTTAGCTTGAATAAACCAAAACAATTAATTATTTCAATCGGCATACAACTTTTGAAGATAATGCCCTTTTAAAGAAATATACCCTTTTTTCACTTTGTCCACGGATAGCAAACAGAGTGGTTGGGATGTGTCATGCTTTAGAGTGGCCTGTAAGATTACCAGACCTCACACTACTTGATGTCTTCCTTTGGAGCAAAATCCAAAGCGACATCTATGAGCGAGGACCATCAGCTAGCCTCCGTGATCTTCGGAAACGAATTACTGCTGCATTTGCAAGTATTCGGCGCACAATTGTGGTACGCAACGTAATTGATGCCATGAGGACCAGGGCTGAAACCTGTATTCGCCAAGGAGGCAACCAGGTAGAGGGCAGAGCAACACAGTAAACTCACTTCTGAAGAACCAAAGACAAACCAAACAACCCTTTTCAGGGCTACCTTTTATCTAAAAAAGAATAATAACTTATGTTGTAAATAAAAGGAAAGCAAGAAACAACAAAGTAAGAAAGTATGAAACTTTAATAAAACAAAAAGGCATAAATAACCAAGAAAATTAAGTTTGATATTCATATTCATGCATGGTACGTGTACTCCTTTTCAATCTTTGAAGTAGCCAAACCTCCTCCGTGGACAGAGTGAAACACTCTACATTTCTTTAAAAGAGCATATCTCAAAAGTTGTGAGCCGATTGAATTTTTTTTTTCGGTTTATTAAAGCTAACGATTTAAGGTGCAATGAGGGTTCTGGTTTTTTTTGGGGGGACACCCTGTACGATAAACATCCGTATTTGAAGAACAACATTATCACTGAGCCGGAATCGACCAAATAATCGGTGCGTAAAATCAGGCGCGTGCCCGGGGGGGCTTTGGGGCTTCAGCCCCCGGTCTTAAAAAAAAAGAGGAAGAAAGAGAGAGAGAGGGAAGGGAGAAGGAAGAGAGGGAGAGGGAGTGAGAGTGGCATAGCCAGTGGGGGGAGGGGGGGCGTAGTACCTCCTAACAATCAAAAGGGGAGAAAAAAGCGCCCAAAGGTGGATCCATAGGCCTATTTCACAAATTTTGAATGGAATTATAACGCATTTTATAGCCACTTTTTCGCTCAAATTCTCGGTCAAAAATCCTATTGGCCTAGATGCATATAAAAGGCCTATGCTCCAAAATAACCAATAATATTAATGTAAAAATGTTGCACCAAATGCCTTCACTGAGGCTTTGATTGCGAGTTATTGAGCTTGCGTGTTCTTATAAAACTAAAATTCGCGGCTCGGATGGAAATCTGTTAAAATATACATGCTCCGAAAATAATTCATAAATGTGTAAAATGTTGCACCAAATGGCTCCTGAGTGTGGAGTATGCAGTGGTCCTTTGACCATAAATGCCTTCATTGAGGCTGCTTTCATTGCGACTTTCGAGTTATTGAGCATGTGTGTTCATATTAAATTAAAATTTGCGGCTCAGTTGGAATTCTGGTAAAATATATGCTCCAAAAATAACCTACAAATGTGTAAAAATGTTGCACCAAATGGCTCCATTAGGGCTTTCACTTTCAAAAATTTCTCAGGGGGGCACATCCCCCCTCAGACACCCCCCTGTCGCGCAACCGCGACTGCGGCGCTGACGCGCCGATGTTACACCTTTTAACATTTTTCGTTCAGACTTCAGCCCCCCGGGCTCCAGATTTCTGGGCACGCCCCTGAAAATATTAGACTCTATCGAATAAACCAACGGCATAACAATTGAAATGGCAGCCATGTTGATAACATTTAAAATGGCACACAGTTGTTTGATGTGATCATTTCTTAATGTTCAATTCCAGATCTGGACAATACCAACAGTTATCACGCTAATACACATGTATTTTAAAGCCATTTTTAAGACAGATGTTCGTTTCTGTATCAAATTATTAATTTTTCTGCTTTTTTGTGGTAATTTTTCAAAAAGGAAACTAATTTGGCAGAGGGACTCGAATCCACACCTCGCCGTTGATGTCTTTTTTACCAAGTGTTTCCAGCTTTTGAATCAATAGTGTTTTTTTCTAAATTTTAGTGCCACTGCAGTTCATTTTCCATTTTCTAATCCTGCATGTTCTTCACCTTTTTCACATCCGTTTTCTAGAAAACACTATATATGAGTGGCGTTTGGTTGGAGGTAATACCGAGTTTGACGGGGTCCTTGAAATTCGTATCGGTAACTTAACATGGGCAGCAATTGACAGACTTGCTTGGAATGGCAGAGCGGCCCGAGTAGCATGTCGTATGTTTGGATCGTCGAATCCAATCTCGTCTGTGGTCGGCTACTATGGAGCAAACAGAACGTTATGGTTTTATTACGCGTATTTTTATTGCCTTGGTCATGAGGAAACTTTGCTGCAGTGTAAGTTTGATTTTCACATCGACAGCAGAGGTATCGCCGATCCGAAACTTCCAAATGATGTTTTAAGTCTTGTATGTTTACCAGGTAAGTGAATATCTTTATTTCAAGTGTGAGTGTGAGTGACCTTTTCCCACAAACACGACCCGGGGTGGGGGAGCACTCGAATATGAAAATAACGTACCTGTGCCTACCGGAGTCATTGTTGTTTGTCATCTAGTATGGGCTCCCCAAAAGTGGGGGTAATTTAGTGCGGGACTGCTAAAAATTAAGTGCCATGTCGTGAAAATTAACTTCTGAACAAAAATATCAGATTAAAACTTTGACCTTATGGGGGGTCATTCCTGTTGAATTTGAGCTCGATTGGACCAATTTTAAAAATTTGACCTTTGACCCATAAACTTTGACATTTTGGGTCAGAAATATTTTTGATATGTTCAGGATGTCATAAGAATCATTTCTGTTCAAGTGGCATCAACATACTATGTTACATGTAGCAGATATAAAATTTTGAAGATTTGTAGATTTCAACCAATAATGACGTTTGACACCAAATCGGAGTTTAACTTATCTACACCAGCATAGGTCAATGCACGTCCAACTCTGTACTACTTAATTTGTGCGAGAAGTAGCATTTTGAAGGTATTTCATAATGACCCTTGTATGACCTTTGACCTGGAACTAGTCACATATCCTGTTACATCTTAGACAGTAATGCTTGAGACCAAGTATGATATGTGACCCGGCAGCACAAATGAGCCGTAAATTCCCTAAATTGTATTCTGAGTTACGGTGTAAAATGTGTACGAAGGTCATATTCATCGGTAACTTTAAGCTGGCCCGACATCCGTCTCATTTCGATAGTCAAAATCTAATCAATAATCTTATTGTTGAAGTGGATAATAAGCTTCTACCTTAGATGGCTATAGAACTGTTAATAGCTCTGGTCTTTGTTTGCTTATATTGCTAAATCCTGTTCAAGTGGTGGGTTACCAGGCATTGTATTTTGTACAGGTATGCATAACCAACAATTAACAATGAGAGAACTTTCTTAAACCTCGTTGACTTGGGGATGATTTGAAATGACCGCCAATTATGACTGTTTGATATTTATTGCCAACAATGTGGAAAAAGAGACACATGTAAATACGTAAAAGCTATAATTTTGTTGAAGGATCAAAGTTTAACAAACCATAACCCCGCTTCTGGATATCGTTTGAAGTCAAATGATATACCATTTTTAAGTTTATGATGTTTATTTTTTAAACACGAAATAAAACAAAATTGACCGGGGGAGGAATTTACGGCTCATTCGCCGTGGACGGTCACATATAAAATTGGTTAGATTGAGCCCAAATTTGTTGGTCGAGCTATGAGTTTAAAAATATTGGACGAGACGTAGTCGAGTCTATTTTTTTAAATCAGAGCGAGACCAAAAATAGTGGGCGAAAAGCATCCCATTTTATCATTATCATGTGTTGGATCCAATATTTTCACACACTTGGATTCATCAAAACATAATAATGGTCAAAATCGGACTCAGCATGACGGCGCACTGGACCTGTTGCCAGAAGAAAGACAGATTTCTAGGTAAGAAACAGCTAGATTACAGAACCTAGTCGTGGTAGCGGCTGGTAAAAATCATATGCCTGTGAATCTTTTGGCAGTGCTTGAAGACGGGTCCTTGACCCAAAAGCCTGTAAAATTACTGCGAGCCTGCCGATACACAGGGCCCATTATATTTTGAAATTTTGCAAATTGAGTTCGGCCTTTTTTTTTTTTTTTAAAGCAATAATAATAGCGTAAAAATGATGCCCCAAATGAACCTTCATTAGGCAAAAACTTCCAATACTTCTTCTTAGTTGTTTACTATTATAAAATGTGTATACAAAGTAATAAAGTCGATACGGCACTATCATGACTATGGAAAACACTAAATTTCACTTTGCAACGAAAATTGATCAACTGATTTCGACTGCTGAGATTTAGCAAAATGAAAGAGAACAAAGTGAAAAACATATGTGCCAATTAAAAAAATGACCAAAACCAAACATCACCTTTCGCCACAATGGAATTGCTATGAAAATAATTATTAAGTCGATAACTGAAATTCGCAGCGGAGAAAAAACATCTCTGCAAAACCTAATTGATTGCTCGCGCCGGGAGGCGCGAGTATTAGTGTTTACTTCTGAGCGGAACGTGGGGAATTGAAGAAAAGCCTGTTTTACTTAAATTATATTTACCTTCTTTTAAATATTTATGACACTTTCATCAAAACAAATATTCAAACGATGATAATGTGTAATATAATAAACGTGAAATTTTAGTATTTTAAGAGTTTTTGTATATTTTAGACGTTCTATATATGACTTTTCTTCGCTGTGTAGAGGCTGAATTGCACATGCGTACTCTGGCCATTGAGGCCAGTGACCCGTCAGTGATAGTCATGGGCAAATTGATATCGACATTTTTCTTACTGCTGATTGGTTATACACATGTTGGACTCTTCGATTAATTTAGGCACATGGGTGTTTGAGGTTAATACGGTGTACCATTAGGGACATGCACACTTAAACATTAACCAATGATCCTAGAGAGCTGTGTGTAGTCGTGCGATATGTCAAACTTTTCCTCTGATCATCAGGAACAAACAGACAGTTGTCGCATTTCTGTAGGATCATTGGTTAAAGAGATATAGACACTTTTTGTACTTTTGTGAACTTTGCTCTCTTTTTAACCAATCATCATAGAGAGTCGTGTGATATGTTAAGCTTTTCCTCTGGTTTTAAGGAACAAAAAATGTCAGCGGGCGCATATCTGTAGGATCATTGGTTAATGAGATATAGTCACTTTTTGTACTTTTTTGCACTTTACAACCTCTATCTTTTTTATCAAATACCCTAGAGAGTCGTGCGATATGTCGAACTTTTCGTCTGGTCATAAAGAACAAAAAAGTCAGCGGTCGCATATCTGTAGGATCATTGGTTAATGAGATATAGTCATTTTTTATACTTTGTGCATTTAACCCTCTATCTTTTTAACCATATCTGTAGGATCATTGGTTACTGAGATATAGTCACTTTTTTCTACTTTGTGCATTTAACCCTCTATCTTTTTAACCAAATATCCCAGAGTCGTGCGATATGTCAAACTTAACCTCTGGTACGTGAAGAATGTCAGTGGTCGCATATCTGTAGGATCATTGGTTAATGAGATATAGTCACTTTTTCTACTTTGTGCATTTAACCCTCTATCTTGTTAACCAAATATACCACAGAGTCGTGCGATATGTCAAACTTTTCCTCTGGTCATAAGGAACAAAAAAGTCAGTGGTCGCGCATCTGTACGATCATTGGTTAATGAGATATAGTCACTTTTTTGTACTTTGTGCACTTAAGCCTCTATCTTTTAAACCAAATATCCCAGAGTCGTGCGATATGTCAAACTTTTCCTCTGGTACTTGAAGACGGCCCGATTGGTGCGAGGTTCATATTGGTGCGTATGCACCAAGTATGTATCTTGTTATTATTATCTGTTCAAATTCAAGTGACACCTCGTGCATATTCTCCTAGGTAAAATAAGGCCAATGTTTACTGGAGGGGCATGAAAACTAGCACAACAGCCCTGTTATATTGATTTGTAAGGTAAAATGCTAATGAAACTAATGGGATGTCACTGGAGCTGGAATAGATCAATTTTTCGTAATCGGCTATACCGTTTTAATTAATTTCAATTTGTAATTGAAGACTTGAGCGTAAGAAGATTGTACGTAAGTCCACTTTTGCCCCTCAACATGTATACACAAAATTTACGTATAGTTTCTTTATAGGGTTTTATATAATGTTTAATACATGTTGCAGGGGGAAAACATCATGAAAGATTGTGAAAGATTTGTTTTGGCCCCTGAACATGTATAAAACATTACCAAACTATAAGAAACTATACGCAACTTTAGTGTATACATGTTGAGGGGCCAAGTGGACTTACGGTCTTCTTGCGCTCAGGTCTTCAATTTAATAAACTATGTACTATTTTTCCCATTCAGGAAACGATACTTATCAAATACGGCAACAGGAAAACGGTGGAATAGTGGAGATTTACAACGGTATCGATAAATGGGGCTATATTTGCCTTTCCGAATACTTTAATGGTATTCCCATGAGCAAAGTTATGTGTCAAGAACTTGGATATGCTGGCGCATTGGCTGTTACCCAGATAGCCGTAGAGAACGGCACCGCTAATGTGCTAATGACTGATCCGGACGTGTCACAGAAGTGTGCTGAAGCTAATACATCTCGGGTGTATACTTTGGAAGAATGTCTTACTGACATTTCGTCGACTACCATCTGTGACTGCTACAACAATCAAGTGTTTGGGGTCCTTTGTAGCGGTAAGTGATCTTTTAGGTCTACTTTTTTTTTTTGTCCGGCTTGAAAGCACAGTGTGATGACTAAGGAGTCGTGTTCCTCATGGACCTTCCAGACACAATCTCAAGGAAATAATTGCCCACGGTTGTTTGATGTGATCATTTATTAATTTTTCTAACAAAACGTTATATAATGTTCAATTCTAGCATTATGACACTAATATACACATATTATATTTTATATATTTATATTTTATTTTATATTATTATTTTATACCAATTTTAAACATAGATTATCGTTTCTACAGAATCAAATTATTCATATTTTTCTGCATTTTTGAGGTAATTTTTATTCAATAAATTGCACATTTGTGTGCAAATTGAGGGCGCTATTTACATACAATTTAAATTTAAATCAGCAAATAATATGAGTTATTCCTTATTATCTAATGAATACGTCATCACTTATTCTCTGCCTCAATGGTCTATTATCGCTCCACAATGTTGCACATTGTATAATCCACCAATAGGGGATATAATTCGCCGTCATACGTACTAGTGCTGCGCGGTATAATCAAACATTGTTTTCACCTATTGCTATGGTAGTTAATCAAATTATTACGTCACTTCGCCGGCGAATTAATCCTGTTATATCACTACTTCCGCGACGGACACACATACTCTTTATATTTAATCCTTAATTGCCTCGGGCGAGGGTCCACGTGAGTAGTCAATAGCAACCACACTACCTGTGCATGCTGTGCTTGCAAGCGTGAAGAACGGTAAATTATTATAATAGCTCATAATAATGTGCGCTTGGCTAGTCAATCTTTTCTGAATGAAAGTGGGCCAAACCATCTACTCTCCGGCCAAACTTTACCATATGCATCCGGTCTGGCCCTAGCTGTGTGAAAATCTGATCCACATCTGGGTCACATACCGACCGGTGTGGCCCTGGCTGAGTGAAAAAAACTGATGGTAAACTGGTGATCTTTGGGATAATTTGAGAATTCATTTGTGAACTAAATCTGTCAACCGTGATTGCATATCTTTTTTTATAAGTGGAAGAATAACGTAATGCTCTTATTAATTTACAGATCATATTGCAGCTCCTCCAAAGAATTACAGTTTTCGTCTTGGTCAGTCCACTGGCATAAATTCGGGGCTTCTTGAAATCCATATTGAAAACCTGGGATTCTGGCATCCCTTCTGCATACCGAATACTATTAGTGAAGTAAGTGAAACATAATTATTATCATTATAATTAGCCCTATAATTATATGCACAATAAACCATCTCATAATGCATGACGCGATTATTCGGCAAGGACATGATGTTCCCTACTCTGAGACATGGTACCATTCAAGAGAAGATCGCGAAGACAAAGAGTACAACAACTCCCAAAAGTTGAGTATTTGTAAACGGCCTACTGACTGAGGTATTTAATGTTATACTAGAGGAGTACTTCAAGAAGGTGTGCCTTTTGATATCATTAAAAACTGGAGGATATGTCTTTGTCACTCACCCAAGAAGATCTAGGAAGAGCCTGCGAACATTATGATTTCGACTTTGAAAATGACGTTGGCCTGTTATTTGGCATGTTTGGTAGCAGGAGACCAATTGCAGGTCAAATCTCACAGTGAAGCAACTGCCGAAGTTAACCAAGTCATCAACAAAAATAGATGTTATTACACATGCCTCCTCCAGAAATCCAAGATGGTGGCCGGTACCATCTTGAAAAATTTAGTTTTGAACAAGAGGACCTTAAATCGTGTACAAAGACACATTTTTGGATAAGTCGACCACAAGGATTTCAAATTTGACATTACTTTGACATTACGAACTCATATTTACCCAGAAATCCAAGATGGTGGCCGCCGGCGCCATCTTGAAAAAAATAAGTTTTGAACCAGATTACCTAAAATCGTGTACAAAGACACTTTTTCCGGTAAGTCGACCCCAAGAAATCCGAATTTGACATTAATTTGACGTTACAAAATAATTTTTGCCCAGAAATCCAAGATGGCCCCCATTTGGTAGGGCGTAAAAGATGTCTTATCTGAGGTTTACGACCCTTATCTGGGGTTAACGACCCGTATCTAGAGTTTGGGCACCTTATGTGGGGTTTAGATGCCTTATCTTAGGTTTATGTTCCTCATTTAGGGTTAAAGCGCCTTATTTGGGGGTTGGACTGCTTTATCGGCGGTCTACGTCCCTTATCTGGGGTTACGGCGCATTATCTGGGGATTAGATGCCTTATCTGGGTTTAGACTGCGATATGCTAAGGTTAAGGCATCTTAGCCACAGGTAAGGAACGTAAACCCAGGATAAGGCCGTCTAAACCACATGTAAGGCGCCTTATCCTAGCTAAGGGATGTAAACCCAAGATAAGGCAGTTTAAACCCCATATAAGGGACATGAACCCCAGATAAGGCGGAAATGACACATTTATGCTTCTGCTTTCATTCAAAAATCACATTTACGCTCTACCAAATGGGGGCCATCTTGGATTTCTGGGCAAAAGTTATTTTGTAACATCAAATTAATGTCAAATTCGGATTTCTTGGGGTCGACTTACCGGAAAAAGTGTCTTTGTACACGATTTTAGGTAATCGGGTTCAAAACTTATTTTTTTCAAGATGGCGCCGGCGGCCACCATCTTGGATTTCTGGGTAAATATGAGTTCATAATGTCAAAGTAATGTCAAATTTGAAATCCTTGTGGTCTACTTATCCAAAAAAGTGTCTTTGTACACGATTTAAGGTCCTCTTGTTCAAAACTAAATTTTTCAAGATGGTGCCAGCCACCATCTTGGATTTCTGGGTGAAAATGATGCCGTAATGTCAAACTAATGTCAGAATCGGAATCCTTGTACTCGACATATCCGAAAAAGTGTCTTTGTGCATGATTATAGGTGCTCTGGTTCAAAACTTAAATTTTCAAAATGGTGGTGGCGGCCATTTTGGATTTTGGCCTCTAGCGAAAAATGCCGGGATTTTCGCGAGGGACATGGTGGCTATTTTTTTTCTAAATGGTCCATAGAAGTCGAATCAATCGTCAAACCTTACTAGCCAGAGAGTGGTCACCAAAGTGAACTTTTTCGCCTAACTAAATATAATACTATTTGCACTCTCACATTAACAATAATACTAGCCCACACCTAGCCATGTACCTTAACCTAACATTTATCCAAACCTGGGTCTAGGGGTCCTGTGTATAAAAGAGCTGCTGCAAATATTCGCCTCAAACAAACTCTCGTTTTGGGCTGGAAGTTGTGCAATAATCACTGCCAATGTTTGTCCATTCCTTCCTGCCCTGTCCCCTTCGGCATGTTACTAGAAAGTACAATAATTGTTTGTACTACATTTTATTTTACGCATATCTAAACAGTTAATGTTGTTATTCTTCGACAGAAAATCTTGCTTCTAGATGGAATTTGCCAAATGATCATACCAGGAGGTCACCTCGTGGAAAGCCTTGTAATCGGAAAAGATGAGGAGCCTAACTGGAATATAATTGAATCTACTAAGAGCATATTGCTGGGTGAGGCTGCTATTACACCAATAGCAATCAAATCAGTTGGTAGCATTCATGGATCATGTCAGTATTACGGATATCATGCTCTGCATTTGACCTGCTCAAAGCGTAAGTATCATTTTCAGGAGCGTACGTAGCATCATGGAGGCTCGGGGGGAGCAGGCACGTACCTCCAACAGAGTCCAAATTTGATCAATTCCATTAAAAAAACGACAGGTGTCCTCCTCAATCAGTGCCCCTCAATCCCCTCAATTCAATGAGTACCGGTGCGCCCCCATTAGATGACTCACGTTGCAGGCGGAACCAAAGACGGCTTAGATAAGCAGAACTTTGATAAGCAGAACTTTCATATTGAATGCTACATTTAACATGCACTCCGTCCACTTTTATATGACATGCGAGTATTTTGGGGGGCTTTGAGGGCGCGAACCCCCTGGGGTAAAAGCTGGAGGCGGCAAGAAAGAAGGGACGGCGGAAGAGAAAGGGGCGGCAAAAAGAATCATTAAAGAAAAAAGACGGAAAATTATATTTAAAAAAAAGGTTTTAAAGATTGTGAAACAAATGGAACTATACATAAAAATATTTTGTTTCTTCAAAGTATACAAACCAGAAAAACAAAAGCAAAAAGCAAAGCAAAAGAAAAACGTCACATTAAGTTTAAAGAAATTTCGAACTTTACACTGAAAAGACGTCATAACCCTTTGGGTATTTCATTTTCATTTCACAGCCATTGACGTAGGTGAATTTGAAGGGCAGATACATCGAACTCTTTCATGCAAGGACACCGGGGATCAACACAAATCAGGGTGCCGATGTGACACAGAGTGTGAATCATTTAACGACTGTTGCATGGATTATCATTCAACTTGCATAATATCCGCCAATGAGATGCTCTTGAAGGCAGCATCTTTTCCAGCAGAACTTTTTTCTTGTGCTAAGGTGTCTGATTACGTCCACATCGCATTTTTGATAAGCCAGTGCCCAGACGACTGGGAAAATGAGTCCATTCGCAAGAAGTGCGACTACGAAGTTCAGTCGTTAGATCTTGCTCAGCCCGCTTCACAACATTGGCCGCTGTTTAATAGCGATGGATACAATTTTAGAAACATTTATTGCAGTATATGTAATCGACAAAATGTTCTACTTCTCCAGTTTTGGAGTATGAATAGACCACAAGCCATGGGTAACCAGCCAATAACACACGAATTTCGTCCACCACGTCACAAGCGTCAAGCCAGTGTGATTGATAACATGAAACGCCAACTTTGCGAAAATAACAACCGTTACGATCGACATTTAGTTTATACGGGGTATCGTTTACGCGACTGCTTTCCGGACTTAATCAACACTTGCCCAGAAACATACATGAATGAGTCAATTCGAAATGCTTGCGAATCGAATCTTGCACCTGTATGCCATCGTGAAGATGTTTTGTTCGGGGGTAAGAAAGAGTGGAAGAGATACAAGAACCCCCATTGTGTGCTCTGTCGTGAACCTGAAGATGTAAAGGAACTCATGACATGCCCTTTACCGAGTTACCTCTTTGGAGCTCTGAAAACGGACACCTTACGGCTGTTTGGAAGTTTTCAGGTAACAAATACCTCGGTAGTACCCCCAAACATTGTTCGAAAGAAGAAGTATTTGACACCTATTCTGGCATTTGCCGACCGATAGCATGCGCTCCAGGATTCAAACGACAAGACGGGCACTGTATACCAGAATCCAATTTCCAAAGCATCATTGAAAGTAAATTTTGTGCTCAAGAGAATACAAAGATGATTATTGGAATGAGGTCCAGTGATCCAGATCTAGAGGATAATTGTGCAGTTAGAGCTCTTAGTATTTCAGATGAGCTAGGTTATCTGAATATACAAGATAAATATTCGTTTTTTTATTCCGTCTATGGTGTCTTCGAGGCATACGATGTCATCAATCAAAGCTCTGGTCAAGTTCTCAGTCAGTTAAAAGCAGCTCTTGATAATGACGACATTGTACACGACCTCGTTTCCTCTTGCAAGGTACATAGTGTGGAATTTATTCATGGATGTAGAAAGCAAATAAAGGAGTCGGTATGTTCAGGAACTTGGTATAATGGACTAGACACGGACTTTCAGAGAGTAAGCAATATCACAAGTATGGCAGAAGTATATTTTTACGGTGATGTGTACATCACCCCCGAGTTTGTTCTGTGTGTGATAACTTTCCAATATAACGCATTTTTGCAAATATTTTTAAATGTGGCCGAGTGCAACGTGTGTGGTTATGAATCGCCAGTTTTAGAATGCCCTCTTGTGACAATTCATGAGTACGAGTACGTGATGGTACAGAGACATAACCAAATCGAAGTCCGGTATGGCGAGGCTGTTCTCACCAAAGATCAGTTTATATATCTCCCTGATGGTCGTATCTTAATATGCGCACCTCCACCAGTAGCTATCTTCTCCTACTCTTCAGGCCTTGCTGTTGCAAACATCGTCGGAACAGTAACATCATTGACTGGACTTGCTGTGACATTTGGATCTCACTTGGCGCTCCCAGAGTTGCGTAACACTCATGGCATATCTATGATGAGTTTATCTGCTTCGTTATTCTCTGCACAGCTGTTGCCGATGCTATCTGATACCCTAAGCATCCATGGTTTACTGTGTATGGCTTTCGCTGCTATCAGTCACTTTGCCTGGCTAGCATCGTTCACTTGGATGAGTTTGATTGCCGCAAACATAGGCTACGTATTTGCTTACAGACCATTCCAATCACACGAAAGGAACGCCACACCAACTTTGATGTCGTCTAAATCTTCGCATCTGCTCGGTTGGGGAATACCGTCCATAATTGTCGTAATCTGCTTGGGTTTTCACTGGGTTCAACCTGAAGGCATTCCTTTCCAATACGGTCAGCAGCAAGGCGTCTGTTGGATATCAAATGTCAAAGCAAACTTGATTTTCTTCGGGATACCGGTATTCTCATCCCTGGTACTCAACTTCTTACTTTTCACCTGGACATCGGTGGTTCTGTACAAGACTCAAAGAAATTCTGAGTTATCTGACGAGTGTAAAATTCGTGCAGGCGACGGCCAACAAATTGCCCCACTGTTCTTGAAGGTATAGTATTACAAGTGACAATAATGGTCATGTATTGTATGTTTAGGTCGTGGAATAAATAATAAATACGTTGTTGATGGATGCGATGGTTGTTTGTTGTTGGTTCTTTGCTCATATGTTTATAGCATTGTGTATAGAACATGTATAAGAAACATACACTTGCTTGTTTTTCACTCCTTTTGGTTTTGGCAGAATATTAAAGATATAAACTATAGTGAAATTGAAGATTTCTGTGACAAAGTGCACAACGAACAGTATTAATGACAAAGGGTCCTGTTCAGGAGGGCATAGGGGCAATGCCGGGTCCAATGGTTAGAATAATGCTGAACGTAAGATGCACACACTAACGCATGCGTGTTCGTCAACTAATATCAATTTCTAAGCGCTCTTTAAGCAAAGTCATTGTTCATTGAATTTACAACCGTATGACAAATAGTATCTTTTCACACAAGATTTTGCAATTTAAAGAAAATTGGTCATTGCTCATTGAAATGAATCTAGTATATGGACAATATAAGTGTGCTCTTTTATTTAATGACATAAAATTTGAAAAATATTGTAAGGATTGAGGTTTTGACTTTTAAAACCTACATTTTTGTCTCACATACTTTTCAACAGATCTACCACATTCGCCTTGCTATAAACATTGACTTGCGTCATCTGTTGACGTATTAAAAAGCGTTTTAGCGGGAAGTGTTAGCTTTGTTCGATACAAAACAAATCTGCTTGGATGAAGGGAACATTCGGGGTTTTGACTCTCCCCCGACTGCAACGTAACTAGTACCTACAAGTTCCATGTTTTGATGGGCGGTTGGGTATTGAGGCTATTCCTAACAGATTGTCTTGTTTCGTTTCAGATTGCTACATTAATGGGTCTAGTTTGGGTTCTGGGATTCATTGCAGCCTTTGCTGATATCACTATCTTGTGGTGGATATTTGTTGTGGTGTGTTCCACTCAAGGTTTCTTGATATTCATCTTCTTTGTACTCAATCGTCGTGTAAGGCGGCTGTGGAAAATCAAATTCACTGTACCGAAGGAAAGAGAGCTCCAAGATGAAACTCAGTAGCTTGTGAAAGAGTTGGTTGCATTAACGCCATTCCACGCACAGCAAACACTACCAGGGACATATTTTAAAGAGGGTAGGGCGTTCATGAACAGTTTACCGATTCGATTCGCTCATCTGTAATTTATAACAAATGCGAATTTATTGGCCATTAATGGTGGGAGTTCGAGGTGGGTTACCCTAGGGAGTTGGAACAATTGTGCAAAAATGGAGGGGAATCCCGGCAAGGATTTCTAAAATGAGGGGTGGCCCGTGGATCCGCACATGAACACTGCACAATACCATTAAAAATCGTTTAGGCGTAATACCATTTCTAATAGGCATACTTGGTGTGTTTAAACTGAATTGTTTTCCTGTATTAATGAATGGTTCAGCAATGACAAGTATATCACTTCTGAACTGAATAAGTAAATTAAACTTGTTGTAGCATATTTCATTAGAATGAAATTGTGTGTTTAGGCAACAGTGTATAATGTTCAATGTTTAATTATAACACACACAAATCATGTTCCACAAAAAGCAGTTTTTGTTTTAACATCATTTATGATTATGTTTATTATCATATGTTTATTATGATTTTACTTCCGGTACGACCCTTTATTACATTTCTTTCTTTCTTTGAACAAGTAATTATATAGGAATGTTAATATGATTTCAACTCATTTTGTTCATTACGAACAGTTCCAACTAAAACCAAGGGGATTTACTCACGTTTTAGTGACGTTTCACCACTACACTAATGGTTTCACAGTGTCGTGTTCTTTTCTGCTGATCCAAATGGCTTCTTTCAGCCACCTGGTAGTCTTATCAGCTTCACGATCAACAACTTTAGAGTCAGTCTGATGAAACTATTAGTGTAGTGGTGAAACGTCAATAAAACGTGAGTATTATAAAATCGCCTACATTTTTAGTTTTAATTGTTCATAATGAACATAGTTGTTTGCTTAAGGGATCGGAAATCAACGATTGCACTGTATTTTTATGGGACATGAGTGCACATCTGACATATCGAATTGTATTCTGAAAACGCGGAATTTCCTGATAATTATTAAGTAATTTTGATTTTTTTTTAAACTGGCGATATAAAACACATTTCATGCCAAATTATTAAAAAAAAATTTTTTTTTTAATTTTTCATATTTAACAGTCCTCAAAGTGACCCTGATATGTACTTAAAGTGTATGTAGCTGGGAGGAAAAACTGACTATCATTTGATAATTTTGACCTTTCGTATTTAAGATTTAAAAATGTATACATCTTAAGGGATCTGGAATGAGCGTTTTGAGCGTTTCGACAGCATTTTTGTGGGACATGAGAGCACATCAGACATATCGAATTGCATTCTGAATACGAAGAATGTCTTTCTGATATCAAATCATTTTCATTTTTGAAATTCACGATATAATACAAATTTTATGACAAATTATTAAAATTTGATATTTTTCACATTTTGATATATAACAGTCCTCGAAGTAAATTTTATAAATCTAATGACATATTCTGAAAGTGTATGTAGCTGGGAGGAAAAGCCGACGATCAATTGAAAATTTTGACCTTTCATATTGAAGATATGGATTTTTTTTCCTAAAAAGGCCTAATTTTTTAGGTCTTTTTGGGAAAAAAATCCCTATCTTCAATACGAAAGGTCAAAATTTTCAATTGATCGTCGGCTTTTCATCCCACCTACATACACTTGAAGTATAAATCATCAGATTTATAAAGTTTACTTCGAGTCCTGTTAAATATCAAAAATATCAATTTTTAATCATTTACCATAAAATGTGTATTACATTGCGAATTTCAAAAAATCAAAATTATTTGATATCAGAAGGACATTCTTCGTATTCAGAATGCAATTCGATATGTCTGATGTGCACTAATGTCCCACAATAAATACTGTCCAAACGTTCATACCCCACCCCTTAATGGAACACGCATATATTCCTCATCGGCTTGGTGTGCAGGTGTAACAGACACCATTTCCCAGTTCTTACACAAATGCACTACAACACACTATAAAACTAACAAAATTTAAATCTTTGATGAAAAGTAGAGTATGCTAACAATATAAGTTGCAAAGGAGGCTGTGCAATAATTATGAGTCCCTGGGGCTATCAATTCCAAATGGCGTTACAAACATCCCTGCCTGTCAAAAATCCTTCCACTCCCCTTTCTGCCCCCTTTTCGGTCTGTAAAGAAATCTTTGCCTCTGCCTTTTCACATGCCAAATTGTTAGGATCCCAATTTGCAAACCTAAAATGGTATAGATATATATTGCGAGGGCAGCAAGCAGGTATATTTTAGCGTTTCCGTTGTTGTCCTAAGCCTTTTGAATAATTTGAGTATCCTCCCACCCCCTTGGCTTGCCCAAACCTGCTTGCCCCTTTCCTTGGTTGGCCAAATATTCCCCCAACCATTTTACCGTCCCTAGAGGCCTCATATTTTTTGCACAAGCCCTAGTCGTGAAGTACGTGAAGGACAAAACACGTTTCTTAGCAAAACGCGTTTGAAGGATATGTTACTAATAACGGTGTTGATACTCTCTCACTGGTATCTCTCAGTGGCCCGATTCCATTTGAAATTTAAGTTTAAGGTTCCATCTATTAAACTGTATCTCTAAACCTTTACGCCAATATGTGAAGCGAAAAATTTGGAAAAATCTGGGGGAAATTACTCCACTATTGCGACCGTTTTATACATATAAACATGAATGCATATATTGTACAATCAATAATATACACTCAACTGATTTATGAATTTTACTTATCGAGCCATCTTATTCTTGTTGTTGATTAGAAAGTTCTGTCGCACTTCATGCTCCGGAAAACTCTCTGAATAATGTCCAATTTCAACTAACTCTTTATTCAAACTTGTTCAGCGAAATATAATATCCTTTGCGTACAAAATCCTTGCACAGATTTCCAAAACGGTGTTGTTTTCGCCATTCACTCACTTTATTCTGGAAACAGCCTTTTCGGCATAGTTCCACTTTATTCACGGACAGATACGAGTATGTTGTTTTATAAACCAGACTTCAGCAAGTCGACAAAAGAATATTATTCCCTTCGGGTAGATGAGCACTTTTGTTTAGTCGAAATCTCCTTCGTTATTGCGAAATTAATCATATTAATAGCACATTATTAGCTGGCTCTAAACCTTTACGCCGCTATGTGAAGCAAAAGTTTGAAAAAATCCAGGGAAAATCTCAAATCACTCTACACCACTATCTTTTGCGACCGCTATACTATTATAAACATGAATGCATAATACTATACAATTGTTATGGCGCTATTTTCTTTCTCTATATTTTATCATTTAAATTATCGCTCCGCGGTCTTTCATTCATCAATCATGCTCGCCTATGATCCTATGTAGTTGATGGCCAGTCACTGAAGGAGAAGGACTACAAGCGTATTCAATCCGTAATCTATATTATGTTGTGATACTTTGTTGATTTGATGATGCGGAATTAAAGATTATTGTGAAGTTATATTATGTTATCCGTCTATTTCTGTTCGTGTATCCAGCGAGTCTTCCCGTCTGAGAGATCCATTGGCCATGTATCTGGTATGAGTTCTAAAACCAAATAACTGGCTAGTGGATTTCATATCAGTTTAGCTTCATAACACAATCAATAAAATACATTGATATATGCATTTTTTTTATCCAGCAATCTTCTTCTTGTTGTTGATTATAAAGTACTGTTGCACTCTTCGTTCCGGAAGACTCTCTGAATAGTGTCCACTTCCAACTGATTCTTTATTCAAACTTGTTCAGCGAAATATATATCCTTTGCGTACAAAGTTCTTGCACAGATTTCCAAAACGGTGTTGTTCTCGCCATTCACTCACTTTATTCAAGAAACAGCCTTTTCCGCGTAGTTCCACTTTATGCATGGACAGATATGTTGTTTCATAAACCAGACTTCAGCAAGTCGACAGAAGAATATTATTCCTTCGAGTGGATGAGCACTTTAGTATACTTGAAATATCCTTCGTTATTGCGAGATTAATAGCACATTATTGGCTTGCACAATGATCAATACTCGTAGAGCAATTAACATGCATTTTATTTAAATAGTACAGATTGTTTCTACAAAACCAATAGATTAGTGGTGAAATGATGGTAAAAACCCAACTCATCAACTGACGTTTCATCCGTCTAGATCAGTCAGATTTTTTCAGAGTTGTGAAGCTATATGCTACAGCGGGAAGTGTTACCAGTTCCTAGGTCGCTCTGTAGCAGAGGGTTGTAGATATTACACAGATTGTATGTGCCCTCGTCTCGGTTCATGGTGTTATTCATTTCTCTCCTCCTGATCCATATGGATTACTTTATCCATCGCTTGATACGTACCTCCTCCTTATCAATAATTCTCGACTCCTCCCAGTTAATCATATGATTGCTTTTGTATTTTATTTGCCGCAGGGTAATATTAAAATTTTATCTCATTTGAATGCCTGTCTCTTTACACCATTACTGCAGCAGAAATGGTAGATTTTTACATCATTATGGGCATGCCACATGAGTAAGTCTACATCCTGTAATTCATACGTAATACCTGAATGGAACACAGTTCTGTTCCAGACGTAGGTGAAAAGTGCAATGAAATTAATCAATGTTCAGTTAGTGTGAATGGCGATGAAGTCCTGGATATTCGACAGCAACGAAATGGTCCTCTAGTCATTTACGATTATCGTTATCGTTAAAGACACCAGCTGACTTCATTAGTAATAATGAAGAACCAAACAACACCAAAATGACACGGGAGTGTGATTTCTCACTCAGGGTGAATGACACTACAATTTTGATTAAATAATAAATGAAAATAAAAGCACGCGTGATATAGAATATATCGCCACAATATAGTTATACGCGTTTCCGCGTTTCACACCCGAGGGGTGACGAGAATATTTACGGATTAGATGTTAATAAAGTTTTACTTTCTCCTCCAGATACATTGCAAAGCGTCTGATTGTGAATGACGGAATTAATATGGTCATCAAAGTATCAGGTGGCAATTGAGTATTTACCAGCACAACCAATAACTCAACAGCCATCTAAATAAAATACATAAAAATGTGTATTATTTTAGAATTTCATATTCGTATTCGATACAACATTTAATAAATAGATTGGACCGTAAAGCGTTTCACGCCTCCTTCATCATGCTCAAGCTCAACTAGAGAGATTGATTTTAAACCAGAAGTTTATAGTGGGTTGTATATATTTTTGGGGCTGGGGTGATTTGTATAGCTGAGGTTGTGCTTTACAGAATCTGCCGGTTGAAAAATTGCTCACCCTTGAGGGTTTTGAGAAGATCAAAATGGCGTTCAAAATGACCGCCATTTTATATTTTGGTATAACTTCCTTCAGATTTAACGTAGCATGGTGATTTTAGTGTCAAGTTCATTTTAACTATTAAGAAGGTCAGGCATGGATTTCATTATGATAAATCCAAGATGGCTGCCAATATGGCCGTCAATGCATGGTTTTATTTAGTTATAACCATCTTCACATTTAACATAAATGCTCATAATTTTGGTAACACCTTTGGTTTCGGTAGTCATAATCCCCTGCGATAATTGTCATGGTCGATCTGAAATTCATATCAAATATATCTACACAAAAGGAGTACAATGGTAACCCTCACCAGTATGCTAAGAAGCTAACTCATGAACTAACTGGAGACATGGTATGGTACTTCAAGAGATTGTACATCAACTAGTGCTAGCAATTCTTCGTACACGATCCCCGGGGAATATGGACAATGACAAAAAAATCTGCACTGGCATAGCGTTCAAGACAGAAGAGTGAACACGATATAGTAATGTAGCCTAGTTGTTTGTCAAGACTCAAGACAAACTCAAGAACTGTGAGAATTGAAAGCGGTGTGGGGCGCTGGCAAAGACAAGCACCCAATCATTCTCCCGCCAAAATTGTGACCACGTCAAGGAGACCAGACATTAGAGACATTGCGATTTCCAAACGTAGATATCGGACGTACGTTGATCTATTCAAAACCACTCTCCTGTATCGAAGCGAGGTCACGTATTTAGCTATTTTTGAAGATATTCCACGTGCGAAATCGACGTAGATACATCGTTGAAAATGCACAAAATTTGTCCATTTCACAATATGTTAAAGACAGTCAAAGATAATGAACATACGAAGGAAAGTCTAATTACCTAGCTGGGGGGTTTTCAACCCCCCCGAGCTAGGTACTGTTTTGCTATCCGATTCTTCTTTCTTTCTTACCTAGCTGGGGGGGTTTACAACCCCCCACGCTAGGTATTCTAATGCTATCCGATTATGCTTTCTTCTGGCAACAAAAACTAGGTAATTTCAAAATGCTTCTACTCCTACATGTTACACCCTACAATTACGTAACTTGCACATATGTATCGACTATATCCAATGCCCATAGGGTGCAAACAGAATTTGGGTCAAAGGTCATTAAGGGGGAATTTCCGGTATATAACCAAATACCTTCAAAATGCTTCTTCTGCCACATATTACATAGCACAATGACGTCACTTACACATGTGCATCGGCTTTACCCACTGCCCATAACTTGCACACGGAATTGGGGTCAAAGGTCATTAAGGGGGTAAAATCTTACAATTGCATTCTCTTGACATCTGTAAGGGGTATGGGGCTCAAACTCGGTGACAACAAATCTTATGACCAGGGGAACATTTACAGGGGTCAGGTTAAAGGTCATGCAGAGGTCAAATTTTAGAAATACATTTCCTGGACAACTGTAAGGGGGTACGGGGCTCAAACTTAGTGACAACAAACTTAATAATCAGAGGAACATTTTGAAATACTTTGCAGGGGTCAGGTCAAAGGTTAACTGGGGTTAAATCTTATAATTTCATTTTCTGGATATCTGTATGGGGTATGGGGCTCAAACTCAGTGACAACAAATCTCATGAACAGGGGAACAGTTTCTAGGGGTCAGGTCAAAGGTCATGCAGAGGTCAAATTTTCGAAATGCATTTTCTGGACATCTGTAAGGGGTACCGGGCTCAAACTCTGTGACAACAAACTTACCGACAAGGGGAACACTTTGGAACGCTGTGCAGGGGTCAGGTCAAAGGTTATCTGGGTCAAATCTTGGAATTTAATTTTCTGGGCATCTGTAAGGAGTATGGGACTCCCAACTCGGTAACAACAAACCTCATGACCAGGGGAACATTTTTGGAACATTTTGCAGGGGTCAGATACCTCCAAACACCAACATGCCCCAGCTAGGTTTGTGGTCTATGACCACCATTTGCCACTAGTTCTTCTTCTTCTTCTTCTTCTTCTTCTGGCAACAAACTTCAAAATGCTTCTCCTCCTACATGTTACACCCTACAATTACGTAACTTGCACATATGTATCGGCTATATCCAGTGCCCATAGGTTGCAAACAGAATTGGGATCAAAGGTCATTAAAGGGGCATTTTCGGTATATAACCAAATACCTTCAAAATGCTTCTTCTGCCACATATTACATAGCACAATGACGTCACTTACACATGTGCATCGGCTTTACCCAGCGCCCATCACTTGCACACAGAATCGGGGTCAAAGGTCATTAAGGGGTAAAATCTTGCAATTGCATTATCTGGACATCTGTAAGGGGTATGGGGCTTAAACTCAGTGACAACAAATCTCATGACCAGGGGTACATTTTGCAGGCATCAGGTCAAAGGTCATGCAGAGGTCAAATTTTAGAAATGCATTTTCTGAACATCTGTAAGGGGTACGAGGTTCAAACTCCCTGACAACAAACTTAATGACCAAGGGAACATTTTGGAAAATATTGCCGGGTCAGGTCAAAGGTTATCTGGGGTCAAACCTTTTAATTTTATTTTCTGGACATCTGTAAGAAGTATGGGGCTCAAACTCAGTGACAACAAATCTCATGACCAGGGGAACATTTTGCAGGGGTCAGGTCAAAGATCATGCAGAGGTCAAATTTTAGAAATGCATTTTCTAGACATCTGTAAGGGGTACGGGGCTTAATGCCAAGGGAACATTTTGGAACACTTTGCAGGGGTCAGGTCAAAGGTCACCTGGGGCCAAATCTTATAATTTCATTATCTGGACATCTGTAAGGAGTACGGGACTCAAACTCAGTTACAACAAACCTCATAACCAGGGGAACATTTTTGGAACATTTTGCAGGGGTCAGATACCTCCACAACACCAACACGCCCAGCTAGGTTTGTGGTCTATGACCACCATTTGCCACTAGTTATTATTATGATCCTTTTGTTTGTAACAAATCATTATAATAAAGGTACAGCGATGTGTTAAAAATGGACTATATTTAAACGCAATATTCATACGCAGAGATTGCCCGTTGAAATGTGTGTGATACTTTGCGTACAAAAACTGACATTGCGATTTCCCATTTTGGATTCCAACATAGAATAAAACGCAGATGCTACGTTGAAATATTATGATTTTACCTCATGTCTAAGTCCATGCAACGCGCCCAATTTTCAGGACGAAAAGTCTCATTTTGAAAGTAAAGTCATGATGTATGGATGTAGTGATCTTTAATCTACCAAAATATATGTTTTTGGGCAACTATAATATTTGGGGAGCACAAAAAAATTAAGTTTAATCAGCATGTAGGTCAAAATTTTAGTCAAAATCAAAAGCGGCTTGTATGAATTAGGCAGTTATTACTGTTATTTTTTCAATCACTATGACCTCTATCGACCTAGATTAGATTAGATCAAATATTATAGTCTTCATTCCAGCCATTCCAGCTGACTTGTTCTCCTTCGTGACGAATGAGCACAGTCCAGTTTGGAACCGAGACTAGCAATATTTAACACCCTATTAACGTACGTAAAAACGTATGTGAAAACGTACGTTCCACGTGCTGCGTTTGGAACATCTCAATCTCTCTATTATCATCTACCCTGAGAAAATAGGCTTGATCTGACCACAGATATTGATCTGACGGTATCAGCAGGCTAAGCATTTTTTTCTCATCGGGCTTGATCTGGCGGTACCAGCAGAAGATCAAGCATATTTTCTTATTGGGTGAGTAGATGGTAATGTCTGGTCTCCTTGACCTCCTGACTGTATCAGCAAAAGAGAATAATGGCTCAAGTAAACTACCAAAAAAGTTCAAATATGAAGACCTTATCAGAGAAGGACAAGAACAAAAAACAGCAGGATGTGAACTAAACTTAATTGGCCTGGCAATCGGTAAAGAAGACATTAGGCACTGTATCAAAAGCGGCGCTAGGAGCTATCCATACGAGCTAGGAATTCGAACCCATCAACGCAAACTGGTCATGGCGCCTAAAAGAATGTGTTCGTGGCCATGACACTGTACAGCCCTGATCATGTTGATGGTGGTAGGTTGCTGGTGTGCTTCGTTAGACAATGATGGGTTAGGGACTGTTCACAAACACTTGTAAGGGGGGGGGGCTGATGCGAAAAAATTTCATCGCGAAAATTTTTCGGGGCCTCCCCTTTACAGATCTCAAAAATGTCAGCCCCCCTTTTTTACATGAAAATTATGGGTCAACCCCATAGAAAAGCATATAATTTTTCCAGGAAAATTTGTGGTCATTTTTTCAGGCGCCCCCCCTTAGGAGGGTCAAAAGATTCAGCCCCCCATTTTTTTTTGCATTATGCCCCTAACAAGTGTTTGTGAACGGTCCCTTAGTGTTCTAAAACTGTACAATAGAGAGCTTGCGATTTCGAAAAGTACGTATCATATACCCGAGCAATCTATTCAAAATCAATCTCATGTGACGGATTTTGAATAGATGCACGGGCGTATGAAACGTACGCTTGGAAATCCCAAGCTCTCTATATATATTGAAATTATCTGAACGTGTGTATATTATTGTTTATTATACGCTGGCGAAGTAACGTAATAAACGGATTAACTACCATAGAAATAGGTGAAAACAATTTTTGAATGTACCGCGCTGCACTGATACGTTCACGCGGTACCTCTTCATTGAATCATATCAGGCTGATTACTTGCACCTGTAAGATTAGTATCTTTGAAAAGACCAATATTGTATTCAATCAATGATTGCAGACATACACAGGTGATGAGTGTAACCTGCTTGTAGTGCAGCGCGATATGTTCAAAATTGTTTTCACATATTGCTATGGTAATTAATCCTATTAATTACGTAACTTCGCCAGCGTATTGAACATGATGTTGCAAGTACTTTTTAATGCATTTTTTAACTTGACAGTGCAAGGGCTTTTCTCGAGGATATACAGGAAAAATAAATTGATATTAGACACGATTGTTGCAAGTACTTTAATTTAATTGACAAAACTTTCTCGGGCTGTACAACAAAAATAAACAAATCAATAAAACCTCAACGGCTAGAATAGAATGTCATTAAACGAATGGTACGATATTAAAGTGTTTGCCCATAGGCACCTTGTTGCTTGTTGTTATGTTGTGGATGGTAGAAGTTTAATAATTATAATTGAAGACCTGAGCGCAAGAAGACCGTAAGTCCACTTGGCCCTTAACATGTATACACTAAATCTGCGTATAGTTTCTTATAGTTTGATAATGTTTAATACATGTTCAGGGGCCAAAATAGATCTTTCACAACCTTTCATGAGGTCTTGACCCTGGAACATGTATTACACGTTATCAAACCCTAAGAAACTATACGTAACTTTAGTTTATACATGTAGAGGGGCCAAGTGGACTTACGGTCTTCTTGCGCTCAGGTCTTCTATTGTGAAACAAAGCGAGAAGTTGTACATTCCTCAACTTTTGCATCGTGTATTTTTTGCATCATATCAAATATACGACGACGCCAAAAAAGTATCTTTGCACTTGGAAATTTAAGGTGGTACTACACCCGCTGGTAAAATTTGTGACTAATTTTGCATTTTTCTCAAAAAATAACTACACACTGGAAACAAAAGTTATGTATATTATAGGGGCAAGGAATCCAATTACTTCACTGAAATTTCATTGATTAAAGACAAGTAATTTATTATAAAAAAAAAAAAATGTTAAGAAATGAGGTTAGCGGTACCTCTTTTCTTAATAACGTACCGCTTGTCTTGAGTCACTGAAATTCCAGTGTAGTAACTGAATTCCTTACTCCTATAATATACATAACTTTTGTCACCAGTGTGTTATTATTTTTTGAGAAAAATAGTCACAAATTTACCAAGAGGTGTAGTTCCACCTTAAGCCCATAAATTTAAAACTAAACCATAAATTATGTTGGTTAAACTTTTTTCAGTAGACCCAATATCGTATTCTGCACATTGTGACACCTTATGAAATCCACTGTGACCTCTACAAACAAGGTTACTACTATACTGGTTACGAAGGCCAAATTTTAAGAGTGACAAACTGGACTTTTCAAACATCCACTGTTAGACCAGCCCAGCAGACCAGACTAGACTTCATGTTGGGAACTCAATTGCGGATAGCTATTAATTTGAACTAAAGATTACTGTTTCGTTATGGTAATCTGATCTTCTAATTTCTGAAATAAACTTTGGGGTATTCAGGGTAATTTTTGTGTAAATTGGAAATATCCATCGCCTCCTTACAAAACTCCTAGACAAATCAGAAATTCGGACCACAGATATGTTCGGACTTTCTCATCGCAAGCCAATTCGTAGTCTCGCGTCCTGACTGCATGTGGTTTTGGTTTGTTAGGAACAATGAGCCTTAGGGTCTTTTTATCTTTTCAGTTTCCGTAAGTCTTTTGTTCAGATACGAAAACGCAAGGGATTCAGTAAGTTACTGTAAACTGACTTCATTGTTAACTCTGAAGTACCAATCAGCTTATTTCAATAGAGGTGATTGCTTATGTCAATAAAATCGGGTTATGTTTGTTAACACCAGTGTTTTAATGGCCTAGCGCCCTCTCGTCTTTAACATTGGTAAATAAAATTGATCTATATTAATTTGACAAAATGCATGCCAATCCGAATGACAAAGTCCACTTTTTTCTGTAAAAACGTTGCAAATAAGCCCTAAAATCACAAAAGGTCCGCTTATGAGCCTGTCGAACCCCAAACCACTTGTGCATGGCCACAGTGTCGCCCTTCCATCAATGTCTATCCCCCTATTTTGCTTCCTCTTGCCCCCTCCCCCCATGATCAGTCAACCACCTCCCTCCCCACCCTCCCTCCCTCCCTCTCCATCCCCTGCGAAATTTATCAGTATGATCCCTGACTGAAAATAAGCTCGGCAAAAATAAACATTTAAAATAAACCCGAGCCTTGCATATATACCCAACCAATTATCAGATTAGCTTGCCAGTGGTACGAATGAATAGAATACATTATCTTTGCTCCAACGCAATTCTTTTGTATTGCATTTCAATATAAAACATGATTACCAAATCACCACTTGTACGCGCCTCATTGCTCATTGCTTATAACTTGGCAAATGGTTAGTATATATTTCAATGCAAGACAATTTTTACGAGCCACTTACGTCTAGGCGTAAGTGCATATACACCAAACACAAGTCAATTGAAGCCGTACAATTTACCGCGAATTTAGGACCGTAAAATTTAGACTCTTCTTTTGTCTAGATTAGCACCCAACCTCACATCTCAAGGTTTTATGTAAAAAATCAATATAACTTACCAAAACGAAAACTGAAATTCACGAGCTTCAAATTTTCAGTAACTAACAAAAGGCTAGAATAAAAGATTGGTCACACCTGGGAGACTACCACTTCAATGACTTACAAAAACTGATGCGGATACGGAAACAGAAACTGAAAAGATAAAACGACGGTTAGGACGACAGAAACCGGCTGTGAAGGTGTTTCGCCTATAATTCCTCCCAACACAACTACTATTCGCCTACAGTGCTATTCGCCGTAGAAGTAGTGATGTAAGAGGATTAATTACCATAGCGATAGGTGAAAACAATTTTTGATTGTATTGCCCTACACTATAAGTAGGATGCACTCATCACATGTCATGTCTGTGTATGTGTGCAATCATAGATTGTAGAATACAATTTTTAAAGACACTAATCGGACAGGTGCGAATGAAACGTGTTTATAGTTCCAGCTTATCCGTTACTTAGCATATTCGCTGCCGAAGTGACGTAATAAATCGGATTAACTACCATAGCAATATATGAATACAATTTTTACTATATCGCCCTACACTAAAAGCAGGTTGCACTCATCATAATGTGTATGTCTGCAATCAAAGATTGAATACAATACCGCTCTTTTCAAAGATACTTATCTTACAGGTGCGAGTGGTCAGAACGATATAATCCAATGCATTGGTACCGCGTGAACGTTGTAGTGCAGGGGGATATAGTCAAAAATTGTATTCATCTATTGCTATGGTAGTTTATCCGATTAGTACGTACGTCACTTCGACAGCGAATATTAGCGTATAAGTACTGCGAAATTAATTGTAATTGAAGACGCTCAGCGTACGTCTAGTGCACGACAATGCAATCAAAAGTTGTTTTTTACCTATGATCGCACTGGTAATTAATCCTGTTACATCACTACTTTTGTTAGCTTATTTATTGCACGTCCATCAAGCGTTTTTGAGGAATTTTTAACCCTCTCCACGCGGGTATCGACTGCAGAATATTTTTAAAAATTCAAAAATATCTGAATTGTACATTTTCATGACCACATTAGGAAACGACTATTTGATGTTTTAATAAATATACGTGAAATAATTAAGTTGAAGCCTATGGCTATAGCACCCAGAGTATTACACAGAATCGTCTTGTTTAATTTTGTCGCTTTCTAATAACTTTTAAAAGCTCTTTTTGTGTTGGTTGTTATTAGAGAATCTGGATAAGCGCAAAATGTGCAAAAGCAAAAATGGTGTAAATAATTGTTTTTATTGTTCAGCCTCGAGAAAGGACCTCTGCCGAAACGCTAGTAATTAAATCGAAGTATTTTTACAATATTGTGCCCAATATTTCAATCATTATCCCTCCATCGTTTTTGTATATTGGTAAATTGTTTCCTGTGATTTTGTAATCGGCGCTCTATATTTATATCAGGCGGTGTCGTTATCCTCCAAAATCTCAAAATATTAAATGGGCACAGGAAATAATAGCCCAGAGCAAATTATGCTCCAGGTGGGTAGCAATTGTGTGAAAAGTGTCATAAACACCATAGTTGATTGATATATTGCTTTGCAAAAACAACTGAGTCTCATTGTCTTTAGCTCTTCTGGTTGCCTATGACTGAGGCATCTTCTCTCGATGATCAAACTGAAAATGGCGTCTTTCAGTTTATGTTTCATCCTCTTGTTATTGTGGCTTATCACGAATTGCTGTGGGAATCGGGATATTCTAGAGCATCGTAAGTCTATGATTGATTTTTTTTATATCTGCTTTGTCGGTGTGTGTGTGTGTGGGGGGGGGGGTGCGTGTGTGTGTCTGTCAGTCCGTCTTAGTGGGGAAACCCGTCGTCCCGTCCTTTATCATAATTGGTTCTATCGCGCAACGGTGGGTCTTATTGTGTACATTTCCCAAGTCGCGCTGTGCTGCCACACAAATTCAATGACCGTGACAGCACACATCGCCCACACCAGGTAAACGCCAGGTAAATAATTATTTTGTATTGACAGTGAACGAAACTCCGTCGTCCCGTCCTTTATCATAATTGGTTCTATCGCGCAACGGTGGGTCTTATTGTGTACATTTCCCAAGTCGCGCTGTGCTGCCACACAAATTCAATGACCGTGACAGTACACATCGCCCACACCAGGTAATTAATTATTTTGTATTGACAGTGAAACGAACCGGTCTACAAATGCTCCGCCAGCTGCCGAGAATATTCATATTCATATTCATATTCATTTATTTCCATAAAAAACTGACATTCACAAAAAACAATCAAATTAAAAATTTACAGAAAACAACACATTATGGAGGAAGAGGCTAGAAGGCCAATAAGGCCAGATATATCGCCTCCCCCTAGAAATTATAAAGTTACAAATAACATTTATACAAAAAAAATCAATCAAACATCACATGAAAAAGGAATCACTAACCAAAAGACAAGACAAGGACGGTGCTCAAAGATAATATATTAAGTATATTTTGAGATTAACATTTCTTTTAATTGATAACGGAAATGTTTAATAGATCTGGAGTTTTTCACAAAAATACCTAGTGAATTCCAAAGGATGGGGCCTTTAGTACGGATTGCGTGATCAGAAAAAACTTTTTTGTTTCTAGTCAAATTTAAGTCGTTTACATGTCTTGTCTTGTAGTTATGTACATCAGAGCGTTTGGAAAATAATTATTAAATATAAGAGGGAGTTCATTAATAGAATACTTGTACATGAATGTACCCAAATCTAGTGTGTACATATCTTCGATAGTTAAGATGTTATAGTTTGCAAACAACGGTCCTGTATGTTCTCTGTAGTGACTGTTTGCTACTAGTCACAAAAATTGCTGCTAGTCACAAAAATACCTCCTCGCGCGGTGAGCGATTGGTATTGGTATCTCATTGGCTAAAATCTAATCGCTATAGCTCAGCGATGTAGTTAATTCAGCTATATGAGTTGTCTTTCAAAATATCCAGGCAAACTTGATTATTCTATTGTTGATTGTCACTGTTTCTATAGAGTTGATAACTCAGTGATAATATCCAGAATCGATTTGTATTCCTGAATATTCTTTAGTCCACGTATTGAAACCCCAACCTGCATCTGACAAAAAAAAACGAATTTTCTTGAGTTGGTAACTTTAAGAGGATAATGAACATGTGCAGATCGTAATTTTAGAGCTGATGCATGGCAGCGGAGCATGGAAATGCATAGTAGGAAAGAAATGTTATCTATATATCGTACAGGTGGTGTTCGTACAGGTACAGGTGGTGTGTTATACTTAGCCGAGTGCTCGGCCTTTGTCTCGAAACTTTTAAATCACGGCGGAACAAAATTGCTATGCGCGACTGTTGAACAACTAGTGGATTCGCCCTACTATCATGGCAATTTCCGATACGAAGATATAGTAATGATGACGCTGTACAGCAAAGCTCGGACGCAGAATCAAACAACAGATTCCATATAATAAGTCATGTTGGGTTTTTCCGAGAATTCGCACTCGCGGGTGAATTCTTCGCCAATGTGAGACAGATCGTTCCTACTTACAAACCAATTCTTGAATACTCGTTGATGATTCACAATAAATAGTCATTTAGTCTGATTTTAGTGATCCAGTGGTGTTCAGTGGTAGACCAAATAATATTGTAAACCCTCGGATTACAATCCGACATAATAGAGACATTGCGATTTTTCAAACGCAGCACGTGGCACGTACGTTTTCGCGTACGTTAATACGGTGTTGAATATGGCTAGTCTCTGTTCCAGACTGGATTGTGCTCATTCGTCACGATGGAGAACAAGAAAGTCAGAATAAAGACTATAATATTTGCTCAATGTCTAACAGCTTCTAACCTAGGTCGATAGAGGGCGTAGTGATTGAAAAAATAACAGCCTCGTGAGCTGAGACTCTGCCTAAATTCAAACAGACCGCTTTTGATTTTGATTAAAATTTTGACCTACATGCTGATTAAACCTAATTGTTTTTTGTGCTCCCCAAATATTATAGTTACCCCAAAACATATATTTTGGTAGATTAAAGATCACTACATACATACATCATGACTTTACTTTCAAAATGAGTCTTTTTCGTCCTGAAAATTGGGCGCGTTGCATGGACTTAGACATGAGGTAAAATCAGCATATTTCAACGTAGCATCTGCGTTTTTATTCTACGTTGTAGTATCACACACATTTCAACGGGCAATCTCTGCGTGTGAATTTTGCGTTTAAATTTAGTCAATTTTTAACATATCGCTGTACCTTTATTATAATGATTTGTTACAAACAAAAAAGATCATAATAATAATTAGACTTTCCTTCATATGTTCATTATCTTTGACTGTCTTTAATATATTGGGAAATGGGCACATTTTGTGAATTTTCAACGATGTATCTACGTCGATTTTGCACGTAGAATATCTTCAAAAATAGCTAAATACGTGAACTCGCTTCGATACAGGAGAGTGGTTTTGAATAGATCAACGTACGTCCGATGTCTACGTTTGGAAATCGCAATGTCTCTAATTATTGTCTGTCTGTTCGCACAAATTCAAGCAATGACCTAAATTTACATCGCTTAAGGTAGCGCCACACACGCAAATGCTTAAAAGTCTAAATTGGCACCAACAAGTCATAATTTATAAGTATATAGACGTACCTAAGAACTTTTAGAAGTCGTATATGCTTGAAAAGCAGTGGATTTTTTATTTACCAAATTGAGAACATTTTCATTGAAAGGTCACATGATCGCAAGTATTTTTAGCGCAGCCAGTTTAGTCCCGCTCAATCAGCCTGTATGTGTGGAGGGAGCAGAACTAAACTGGCTGCGGAGGAGACTCCTCTGGCCCATCTGTGGTAAATCGTAATTTTGCTAGTACCGTGGCCCGTAGACTTCATATGGCCATATTTCTTTTCAAAATATTTCATTTGTTTTATTGAGCAAAGTATTACAGTAAGGGGAGGGTCATGCTTTAGATACGGAAGATTTTGGCTAAGACCAATGCCTTATCATGAGGGTGATCAAAATCTGGAGTCAGATTCAACGAAGATATCATTGCTACATTTATTGTACACGAAAAACATCCGTATGAGGAGAAAAATCACTGAGCCGGCATATCTACCAAATAATCGGTGGGTGAAAACTAGATTCTATTAAGGTTACACGAAGAAACGTATAAAAAACGTATAAAAGACGTATAAAGTTGTTCTCTAAAACCGCGTTTTCTCAGCAATCAAATATCGCAGTGAGTCAAATGTTGGTGCATGGGTGTATCTTTACATTATTTTTGTGTGTTTATACAAATTTTTAGAATCCGTTTGAAAATCCTTCGTTTAAATCATTTTTACGCACCATGTTCACAAGATCAAAAACGCGTTCCATGCAGTTTTTTTCAAATATTCGCTCCGTATAAAACCACGCTGAGTGATTGTTTTCTCCTTTTTTGTATTGTACTACAAATCGACCAAAGAAATAATGTTGCCATGGGGAAGAACCAAATACAGTACCGATTAAATTTTATTAGCCCGTTTTTGGGAACAATTTTCGAGAATCTTGTACCACAAAACACTGCTATGTTACATTATCGATATCTGGATTGTGGAACGTTAATTTTGATTTCTAACTGCCTACATTATTTCTCAAATGTCTGTCGCTTACTTTAACATTTGAATTTCACTCCAAATTTAAGCTACTTTTGCAAAAAACGAGGTTTTTTGCCATCGATACCTCCGACATTTACAGCGGTGATGAGCTTGTTTATCATAAGAGCCTGCCATGCACTATTCCATAATACTAGTAGTCAGTTTGAGATCAATCAATTTCATGTGTCCCTCAGTGGCGCAATCGGTTAGCGCGCCGGACCCACGTCAGGGTGTCCCAAAAAAAGAGGCCCCTCATTGCGCCCTCTTTTTCTCCTACTTCTGACATGTTGATCAAATATAATTTGATATGTAAAGAAACCTTGAGTCGTTAGCTTTAATAAACCAAAACAATTATATCAATCGGCTCACAACTTTTGAAGATATGCCCTTTTAAAGAGATGTACCCGTTTTTCACTCTGTCCACGGAGAAGGTTTGGCTACTTCAAAGATTAAAAAGGAGTACACATACCATGCATGAATATCAAACATTCCTCAATGATAACTTTATAAAATAACTTTATTTATGGAATGGGCTTTACCGGTGGGTTTATGGGCAATGGATTTTGTTAATAGTGTCATTAATTTATGGTAAAATGGATGCCGAATGGGACTTCTTTTGCTTTACTTGCAATTACGTTTTTTTTTCTTGGTTATCATGCTTTTCTGTTTAATTATGTTTCTTACTTTCTTACTTTGTTGTTTCTTGCTTTCTTTTTTTTATTTACAATATAAGTCATTTCTCTTTTTAGGATAAAAGGTAGCCCTAAAAGGCTGTTTGGTTTGTCTTTGGTTCTTCTGAAATGAGTTTACTGTGCTGCACTGCCCTCTACCTGGTTACTTCCTTGGCGAATACAGGTTTCAGCCCTGGTCCTCATTGCATCAATTGCGTTGCGTACCATCCTTGTGCGCCGGATACTTGCGAATGTATTTAGTAATACGTTTGCGAAGATCTTGATTTTGCCACAAAGAAAAAAAAAATCAAGTGGTGTGAGGTCTGGTGATCGTACAGGCCACTCCACAGCATGAGCCATCCCAACCACTCTGTTTGCTATCCGTGGACAGAGTGAAAACGGGTACTTTTATTCAAAAGGGCATATCTTCAAAAGTTGTGAGCCGATTGAAATAATTGTTTTGGTTTATTAAAGCTAACGATTAAGGGTTTCTTTACATACCAAAATATATTTAATCAACTTTTCAGAAATAGGAGAAAAAGAGGGCGTAATGAGGGGCCTCTTTTTTTTGGGACACCCTGTATATAATACTATCGTTTTGAGCTGGAAAACTTTAGTACGTGTTCGAGTCCCTATGAGGTCCATTCCATTTATCTTATTTTATTTTTCCATCACTTTTTTCTTTTTTCTTGTTCGTTTCTTTCTTTCTGACTGCAGCGATTGATTGTTTTTGCCCTTTTTTTTTCATAATATAATTCAGGAATTTTAGGCTATACTAGTCTAATAGGCGCGGCCTATGAATATATTTTTACAAATTAGATTAACAAAATATTGGTTGTTGGTTTTGTTGTTGTAGTTATTGTTGTAGGCCTATGTATTGCATAATATAAATAGGCCTACTAATAGGCCTTTTATAGCCTATAGAAGCATTGATTTATGTCACGACAGATATCATCCAGAATACTTTTAAAAATTGAAAATTTAGAAAATCCAAAGGAAAATTGCCGAAAACGGCTGCCCACAATCAACCCCCCCCCATCAGCCCATATGTTTCCTATCATGGTCGCCCCTCCCTATCCCTGCAACATATATGATGACTCACGAGCCGCGGTTTGTCCGTGGCCCTAGTTCAGATTGATACACTATTGTACGCGTGAGTTCATTCTTTTCTGCATGGCTGTTTCCATTATTAACTTACGCCCCTCTGGAATCAAGCCTTGAAAATCAATTGTATTTAACCTTAAATAAACCAACCGAAACATTTAAAATGGCAGCCATGTTTATGGACAGTTCTAAGTGTCAGAGGGACATGTCTCTAGTACACCACCCTACGCCATAACATTCGCCTAGCCCCAATTTTCTATAATGACATTTTCATAAAGGAAACTAATTAAGCAGAGGAGGGACTCGAACCCACGCGTCACACCTTGCCATTATCGAAATATACTGATGTCAGTATAATGCCAGAGCTTTTTAATAACCACTCGGCCACCCGCTTCATTTAAACCTGAGCCTATGTATACACAACTTCAACATACCGGGTATAGAGTCAACAATATCATTACAAGCAAAGACAGAAAAAGTCCATGTATTGTATTCTGGAATTTTACCTGCTTAAAAACATTAATGAGTATTTATATAGCGTTACTTTATGTGTTCCTGTGTCCCAACTGTACCAAACAGAAATACCAGTATATAATAAAAGTATCGATTTTGACCTCGGTGCCGACTTGTGGCAAGCATGCAAGGTAAAAAGGTGCCATTTTTCTTCTGTAGATGCTCTGGATTTGTACTCTTTACACCAAAAATACTCATAGTAAATAAAAAAATAAAAGAAGATCAGATTACCATAAAAACGAAAGATTATCTTTGGTGGGGTACTATAGAATTTTTATTTAGATATTTAACCATCATTTCAGTCTTTATTTTCACTCAATTCAAAACCATGTTTGGCGTATGTAAAGTTGCAATAAATGCTCTACCTTCTAAAACCAGATCAACTGTACCGCAATCGGGTATCATGATATTTCGCACGGGCTGGGTTTTCTAGACTTTTCGTTTTACAAAGTGGTCTTATAAAAACGTATTGTATTTACCTGTTTTTGAATCTAGCTTTCTGGAACTATTTATAAATTCTTATACCACTGCAGCTCATTTTCGATTTTGTAACCCTGCAAGTTCTTTACTTTTGTTTCAATCTGTTTGCTAGAAAACACTACATATGAGTGGCGTTTGGTCGGAGGTAATACCGAGTTTGAAGGTCGCCTTGAAGTCCGTATCGGTAATTTAACATGGGCAGCATTGGACCGATTAGCTTGGAATCACAAAGCGGCCAGAGTTGCATGTCGTATGTTTGGATCTTCGAATCCTTATCGCCCGTGTTTGGCAAATCCTTTATCGACCGTGGAGTTGAAAACCAAACGTTTTACTACGCGTTCTTTTATTGCATAGGTGATGAGGAAACTTTGTTGCAGTGTATTTTTGATTTCCATATCGACGACAAAGGTATCGCCGATCCGAAACTTCCTAATGAATTTATAGGTCTTGTATGTTTACCCGGTAAGTGAATGTCTTTAATACAAGTGTGAATGACCTTGTCACACAAACCCCAAAACCCCAAAACCCCAGTGACGTACCTGAGCCGACCGGAGTACGACACTGGTCTATCGGTGTAGGATTTTATGCGAAAAAGGTGATCATTCAGAGTAGGCTCCTAAAAAAAGTTGGGTTCATTCAGTGTGCGAACACTAAAAATTGGGTGTCATTAATTCACAGTGAAAAAAAAACTTTTTGAGCAATTGTTTCAAATGCGCACGAAGCAGATATAAACGGGGTCAGTGCGTGAATGCTGAATAAAAGAGGGGTCATTGGGTATAGAGTTTACCTCAAAATGGGTCTATTGACAGACACATGACGCCAGTTGCGTAGATTTCTTTTTTACATTGGGGGAGGATGGGGTTGGAAATTTTTTTTGAAGTAATGTGAATCCAGCAGCTTTTGGCGACAAATTACGTCTATGGTACATTAGCGTGTGATGCGCGCGAAAAAATTTATCATATTGAAGCAAAACTGATGAAATATGGGTCAGCAGTAAAATAAATTTTGTGGGCTAAAATGGCAAATGTGAGGTTAATTTGGTCAAAAACCCACTTACAGGCGTCAACATTAGGGGGATGAGTGTATGGACCATCCTCCTGGCAAAATATTGGGGATTCCCAGATCTACGCCTATATATAATTATTATGACGCGTACCAATAATGTGAGTGTCCCTGCGCCCGAAACCTGTCGCCAGGCTTATTTTTGCACATTTGGAATTTACTATAAAATGTTCGTATCTACTATAACGTTTGTATTTCAAATTGCAATTTCTACTATTCTCTCATTCAGGAAACAATACTTATCAAATACGACAACAGGAAGCAGGTGGAATAGTGGAGATTTACAATGGTATGGATAAATGGGGCTACATTTGCCTTTCCGAATACTATAATGATGGTATTCACATGAGCAAAGTTATGTGTCAAGAACTTGGATATGCTGGCGCATTGGCTGTTGCTCAGATAGCCGTAAAGAATGGCTCCGCTAATGTGCTATTGACAGATCCGACCGTATCACAGAAGTGTGCTGAAGCTAATACATCTCGGGTATATACTTTGGAAGAATGTCTTATTAGCTTTGGGTTGACTGGTGTCTGTAGCTGCTACAACAACCAAGTGTTTGGGGTGCTTTGTAGTGGTACGTAATCTTGCAGATCTACTTTTGCTTTTTTGTTCGTCCTCCTTGAGTTGTTGAAAAAGTCACGCGCTTTATATTAAATTTCAATATTTTATTGCTGCTATAAATGTCAATATTTAATTGCTACCGTCTCCTCAGAGACTATTTTGACCATTTTTGTTTTTACTAATTTACAGATTCTTTATCTTGTCGCAATTTCTTAGGTTCGAAACTCCATGGCTACTGCGTCGGTGGTTAGTTTGTTTCCTTCGCGAATGCCCCTTGAGCTCCCATTCACAAAGGACATGCATACATATACTTCCGGCTTGAACAGGACGCGCAGCAAACAAAGCCATCAACTCAGTCAGCCTGGGTGTCTCGAAACTACCATCTTGCGACTTTATACTCATTTTATTGTGACAAGTTATATATGTCGCCAACGTTTTAAATGAAAAGGGGTATTAACAGGCCAGCGGCACACAGTGTCATCGCCACGATATCTTCATGGCAGAAATCGCCATGGTAGATTGAATCCACCGCCACACATGGCCATTATACATATCGACCTGTTAAATATAATAGGCCGAAGGACATCTGACTAAGGCTACTGACAATAGCCCCGATTAGCTCGGTGACTCACCTCGCTGTGTGTCAGTCAAGCATGGTATGCCATAGGTCATATTCTTTTAGACAACCTTCACGATTGGCCTATACACTGCGCTATATAATTCGGCACATATAAATCAGAATTATTGCGGAATTATTGTCAGCTTTTGACTCAAGACGCAAGCTATGTCTCAAAGCGCAAGCTAACGACTATCATATCTGTTCAAAATATATATTTATGTGCAAGGAACCACATCTGGTTTCTTTATACCGATCAATATCTGTGAATCTGCATCACTTGCTGTTTTTAAGAAGGCTTTAAAGACACATTTGTATAAATCTTCCTAATTGTTCTGTTGCTCTGTATATATTTTGCTTGTGTTTATATTTTGGCCTTTTGCCACCTTCAATATTGTGTGTAGCGCTACGCTCTTAATGTAACAGCGCTTTATAAATGTTCAATATGTATGTATACGAAATCATTTACGGAGATACTCATCATTTTCTAACCCGGTATCCGAAGATTTTCGTCTGATATCAAAATCGTGCATAGCAATTCACGTGTATCGATCCCGTGTATTCATTTTCGTGTCTCTGCTGTACCAAATAATTATTAGCCAGGCTATGTCGGTGTGTATGGCAAGCCAAGGGGTCCAAAAGCGTGGAACTGCTACGCGTAGCTTCTTTCTCGTTACGAGCAGCTGTTTGACCAATCAAAATAGTCAAATTTAATCACGTGGTTGGGGCCTAGGTATCCTCTTTCACAATTATTATCTTGTAATTAATTTACGGAATTAGCATAGATAACGAGCGGGTATAAGGCCAAATCACAGCACGTGTCAAGAGAAAATGTTGCTCAATGCTTGGCTAAAATGACACAAAGCATATTTATTTAGTGTTTCCAAGTTTACACCGTGTTTAATAGCAAGTAACTTTATACTCGGGCTGTATTAGCAGTCCAAGAGAACGCCAAATATGGATCAGGAGTATTACATAATAATACCCTGCTATGACAATAGCTGCACTATATTAATCGTATAATCTCCTTATGTGGTTAGCATGACTGGGCCAGGAAATCCACAAGGTCAGCCAATGTATGTACATGTATTCGGTACATGTACCATATCTTTTACAATGGGTGATACATTTCTGGTTTGTTTTATTTCAAAACGCAACATTCGATATTCTAAAGCTTGGTCCAAATCCAAGAGAAGAACCAACTCTAGTAATTTATGTGGTTGCAAATTATATCAGACGTTGCCTTTTTGATAGAAATGGTGTTTGTTGATGTGCACAGTTTCCCATTAGATCATAACATGTTGTTGTACATCCAAGGTCAAAGGTCTTTTAATCCATATTTGGCGTTGTTCTGGGACTGATTAGCGGTGCAGGGGATATGAAGGTCAAACCACAACTACTACTGATGTAAAGCGCTGTGTAAAGATATTGCAGGGAAAGCGATATCACATGCCACTGTGTAAATATGGAGAGAGTAAAATGGGTCATCATTTTTTTTTTTCGGAACGGGGGAGGGGTTCCTAAATTTACAAAAAGTCGGCGTCAATAAAATTGCGGCCCTCACTATTTCGGCATCAAAAATGTTATGACCCCGACTCCCACCACCGATACACCTTACCCCTAGACAGGCTAAAATTGTATTGAAATCAGTCTTTTGAATACAATAAACACACTATCTGTAGTCATCTTGTGACTCCTACATTTTGTCATTATCAATTTATGACCCCTCCCCTTATTTTTCTTTCCAAAAAGTATGACCCCCTATATTTGGGATCCCCTTACGAAGAAAATGATAGCCCCCTAAATATAGAACAATCATCATTCTGTTCAGATATTACTTTAATAACACCTATACCATTTATTGCTGATATACTACAGATATTTTCATTTACAAAAATTAACAACGTAATATTTGTGAGAGAGGATGTTTACATCAGCTCCACGTGTTTAAAACCGCGAATCTGATTGGTTAATAAGCTGCACGTAACGAGAAAGAAGCTACGCGTAGCAGTTCCACGCTTTTGGACCCCTTGGCTTGCCATAGGTGTGCGGCACTCTGTACAAATTGCCTATACCGATTCCGAAGACAAGACCTGTGGCACAGTCGCATCCCCTGCTTTGTACGTGTTTACCCAGATCACGGTCTGTCTACGTGACAAACAGTCAGGGTCAGAGAGGACAGCGCAATCTGTCTGCTGATCCGTAATAGATCTATCAGTCACCTTTTTGTACCGTTCGCACAACGGTTGTGACGTCTGCACAACAACAGCTTAATATGGACATAATGGCTCCGCCTAATGAACCATATACGGCGCTGTCAATCATCTTTTTCGTAGCTACGTCACATTATAGCTCATTCATTATCATTACATATTCACAATCACCTTTGTCGAACAGACTCTTATGCAGGTACCGAGTTCACGCTGTCCTCATTTTAGCGATCGAAGTAGCGACTCTCTTAATTTAGTACTCTCAGGTATTAAAGATATGAATGTTTAAATGTTTCCAGAACAACACCTGTTTCCATGTACACATATTGACACTGGCAGCTCAAGAAGCAAAATTATATTATCAAATCTGTTAAAATGTTTTAAGGGCCGTCATGGCTGAGACTGTTTATATTTATATTAGTCTCAGTTTATTGGCTCTCAGTGTTTTTACACAGGTGAGATTACAAGCTGTTACCAACTGGTCTGGCCCTGTGAAAAGTGGTCAACATCTGGGATTCATACTGACCTGTCTGGCCCTGGCTGTGTGAAAAAGTGGTCCACATCTGGGATTCATACTGACCTGTCTGGCCCTGGCTGTGTGAAAAACTGGTCCACATTTGGGTTACATACTGACCGGTCTGGCTCTGGCTGTGTGAGAAACTGGTCCACATTTGGGTTACATACTGACCGGTCTGGCCCTGGCTGTGTGAGAAACTGGTCCACATTTGGGTTACATACTGACCGGTCTGGCCCTGGCTGTGTGAGAAACTGGTCCACATCTGGATCACATACTGACCAGTATAGCCCTGGCTGTGTGAGAAACTGGTCCACATTTGGGTTACATACTGACCGGTCTGGCCCTGGCTGTGTGAATAACTGGCCCACATCTGGATCATATACTGACCAGTATAGCCCTGGCTGTGTGAATAACTGGCCCACATCTGTATCATATACTGACCAGTATAGCCCTGGTTGTGTGAATAACTGGCCCACATCTGGATCATATACTGACCAGTATAGCCCTGGCTGTGTGAATAACTGGCCCACATCTGGATCATATACTGACCAGTATAGCCTGGCTGTGTGAATAACTGGCCCACATCTGTATCATATACTGACCAGTATAGCCCTGGCTGTGTGAATAACTGGCCCACATCTGTATCATATACTGACCAGTATAGCCCTGACTGTGTGAATAACTGGCCCACATCTGGATCATATACTGACCAGTATAGCCTGGCTGTGTGAATAACTGGCCCACATCTGTATCATATACTGACCAGTATAGCCTGGCTGTGTGAATAACTGGCCCACATCTGTATCATATACTGACCAGTATAGCCCTGGCTGTGTGAATAACTGGCCCACATCTGGATCATATACTGACCAGTATAGCCCTGGCTGTGTGAATAACTGGCCCACATCTGGATCATATACTGACCAGTATAGCCTGGCTGTGTGAATAACTGGCCCACATCTGTATCATATACTGACCAGTATAGCCCTGGCTGTGTGAATAACTGGCCCACATCTGTATCATATACTGACCAGTATAGCCCTGGCTGTGTGAATAACTGGCCCACATCTGGATCATATACTGACCAGTATAGCCCTGGCTTTGTGAATAACTGGCCCACATCTGGATCATATACTGACCGATCTGGCCCTGGCTGTGTGAAAAAACTGTTAAACTGGTGATTTCAGTGAAGTAGAAAATTCATATACAGGAACTAAATCTGTCAACCGTAATTGATTATTATCATAAGGGGAAGAATAATGTAATACTCTTATTAATTTACAGATCATATTCCAGCTCCTCCAAAGAATTACAGTTTTCGTCTTAGTCAGTCCACTGGGATAAACTCGGGCCTTCTTGAAATCGATATTGAAAACCTAGGATTCTGGCAACCCTTCTGCATACCGAATACTATTAGTGAAGTAAGTAAAACATTATTATTGTTAGCTCTAAAATTGTCAATGATGCAAACTATTAAATCACCTCATAATGCATAACGAGATAATTCGGCAATGGCATGATGTTCGCTATTAAAGACATGGTGGCATTCAAGAGAGGATTGTGCTATACAACAACTCCCAAAAGTACAGTTTTTGTAGACGGCCTTTTGACTGGGGAATTCGAAGTTACTACAGGAGTACCTCAAGGAGATGTGATGGCCCCATCTCTTTTTGATATCATCATTGACTTTCTGCTGACGAAGGACATGACTTTGTCACCCACCCAATAAGATCTAGCCTACCACAATTCAGGATGATCCTGACTTTGTAGATATCATTGCCCTGTCATTTGGTAGCACGGAAGGAGCGGTAAGGGGTGTGCAGAACTGATTTTTGAAAATAAAGTCTTTAAAGGAACTGAGGTCTTACAAGATACAAATTTTTGAAAAATACACTGTAGCAGGCTTGAAAAAGTCTAACCTTGGTTGCAGCAAGCCATGATTTTTACGAGTAATTTTATCACTTGAACGCAGAGTATGGACGCGATGCAGCCGGCAGAAAATGCAGTAGGCCTAGTGTTCCAGGCCGGCATACATGATTTTATTACATTTGGGCCAGAGCCAAAAATGGTCATCACTCAACTTAAAATTTAGAAATTGTCACAGGAGTGAATTTCTTGTCTGGAATAATAGACTACTAACCAAAGATTATGAATCGGCAAAAATAAAGTAAAATTTGCTCGTCAATTTCGGACTGCAAGCAAACTAAACATTCAGAAGGTTCAGAAGGTACCGTTGTCATGGTTGTGCAGAGCTACTGCGGTATGGGTTCCTCGTACTACCTGGCCCATACAATAAAAATGCACAGAGTAACAGTTTGGTAAGCTTAAGCAAAGGAGCCAAAGGATAAGCTTATTAATATTATAGATGGAGGATGATAACTTTTATTACGAAATAAAAGTTACTTACCTTCTGTAAACTATTAGCCACTTCACAAAAAAATAACCGGAAATTTGAAAACTATATCATTGACATTGTCATGTTGTTGTCCGACACGGCACACGATTTATACCAACACGGTACACGATCACCAAAATACAGCGAACCATTGATCCCTGAGTGATAGAGGGCAGGCTATTGGATGTTTTCAGTGAGGATATTCGTGAGGATGAAACCTCACTGTTTTTATTTGGTCCCTATATTGGGCAGTAGTTGGACTGAGTTGATATTCTTTGTTTACCGTGCACCTGTACAAGCCAGTAGAATGTTCTTCGTGAATGGTGCATTGTGTCCTCATTCACGAAAAACATACAGACACACTACTGGCTTGAACCCCAATACAGTAGCCATTTCGTGGTAGCAGGTCACATAATTATGATCCTCAACATAGCAAAAGGAAGCAGGCAGGGAAGATACAGAATACTGTCCCACCAGTACATTGCAGACCTAATCAACAGGGCATTTCCCCAGTTGATATCAAAAATGCAGCTCAGGACAGATCTCATTGGAGGAAGCTCGTAAGCGACTGCTTCGCAGCCAACCGATGATGATGATTCGTGATTGCGATATGTTTACGCAGTACGCAGTGGTTTTACCATCAATACGGATTTAACGGTTTACTTAAAGTTACTTGTTTGATTTATTGATAATCCAGACAAGCAAGCATGCAAACAACATGCAAAACATAGGGAGCAGTGAAGGGAAGGAATAGACAAACAGTGGCAGTGATTAGTACGCAGCTTGCAACCCAAACGATAGTTTTTTGTGGTGAATATTTGCAGCAGTTCTTGCCTATTAGAGAATAAACGATAGGTATTTTTGCTTTTACTATCCTCTACCGTGTGATAGACGACAGGCAGGTCCAATATTTTGAGTAGTGGATGCCGGCGGTTATTTTTGGTCAGTTAATTATTATTTTGATAACTAAAACTAGTTTTATTTAGGAAAAAATAAGTTAATACACTTACGGTTATTCTAAAATGAACGCTCTACTTACGCGCAACTAGTGCGCACCTCGAATTAGTGTGTTGCGTAACGACGCGAAACATATCGTTTACGGTGTGATAGACAACACACAAGAACTAATGAAATTCGGCACTTACAAGCTATGTACCACTCCGACTGACTAAGAATAAAGCATGACCACTGAATCAACATATCTAAACAGTTAATGTTATTATTGTTCGACAGAAAATCTTGCTTTTAGATGGAATTTGCCAAATGATCATACCAGGAGGTCAACTCGTGGAAAGCCTTGTAATCGGAAAAGATGAGGAGCCTAACTGGAATATAATTGAATCTACTAAGAGCATATTGCTGGGAGAAGCTGCTATTACACCAATAGCAATCAAATCGGTTGGTAGCATTCGTGGATCATGTCAGCATTATGGATATCATGCTCTGCATTTGACTTGCTCAAAGCGTAAGTATGAGTTTTAGTATCGTACGTTGCAGGGATCAAGGAATGGTCACATGCCTTCAACTGAGTGCAAAAGTTGCTCAATTCCATTAAAAACCCGGTGCGCCCCCATTGGATGACACGCGCTTTAGATAGATTCAGGGCTGGATTTACCATTGGGTCAGATGGGCATGGGTCCAGGGCCCACAAATTTGTGGTGCCCGAAAATGAAGATATTCAAATGCTTGGTTATAAACAAAATTAAATTTGCCAAAAATAAGTATTTAATTGAAATTCCGGTTACAATATGGGTCAAATATTTGCAAACTTTCTGCATATCAGCTTCTGTAAATGCCAATCGGGCCAATTTTCAATTTTACAATGGGTTTTAGGGGTTGAGATAGGATGGGAGGTTGATCATGTTCATGTTACTTACCTAGCACTATGTATGAATATCCACTCGATTATAATTTTCATCTTGTTTTCTTGCCATTGTATATAATCATTAAGATTGTAAAGAAAGTTCGAACTTTACACTGATAAGTCGTCATAAACCTTTGTGTATTTCCTTTTTATTTCACAGCCATTGACGTGGGTGAATTTAAAGGGCAGATACATCGAACTCTTTCATGTCAACAACGTTGCAAAGACACCGAAAGGGCTCAACATAAATCAGGGTGCCGATGTGACGCAGAGTGTGAATCCTTTAACGACTGTTGCATGGATTATCAGTCAGTGTGCAAAATACCCGCCAATGAGATGCTCTTTAACGCAGCATCTTTTCCAGCAGAACTTTTTTCTTGCACTCAGGTATCTTTTTACGTCCACATTGCATTTTTGATAAGCCAGTGCCCAGACGACTGGGAAAATGAGTCCATTCGCAAGAAGTGCCACTACGAAGTTCAGTCGTTAGATATTTCTCAACCTGCTTCACAACATTGGCCGCTGTTTAATAGCGATGGATACAATTTTAGAAACATTTATTGCAGTATCTGTAATCGACAAAATGTTCTACTTCTTCAGTTTTGGAGTATGGTTAGACCACAAGCCACAGTTGACCAGCCAATAACATACGACTTTGGTCCACCACGTCACAAGCGTCAAGCCAGTGTGATTGATAACATGAAACGCCAACTTTGCGAACATAACAAAGATTATAATACACAGACAAATTTACTTTATACGGGGTATCGTTTACGCGACTGCTTTCCGGACTTAATCAACACTTGCCCAGAAACATACACGAATGAGTCAATTCGAAATGCTTGCAAATCTAATCTTGCACCGGTATGCCATCGTGACGAAGTTTTGTACGGAGGTCAAGATTGGAAAAGATACAAGAACCCCCATTGTGTGCTCTGTCGCGAACCTGAAGATGTAAAGGAACTCATGACATGCCCATTTACCGAGTTACCGGTTTGGAGTTCTACCGGTTATCTAAAATCAGCTGTTTGAAGTTCACCAGTAACAAATACCTCGGTAGCACCCCAAAACATTGTACGAAAGAAGAGGTATTTGACACCTATTCAGGTATTTGCCGACCGATAGCATGCGCTCCAGGATTTAAACGACAAGACGGGCTCTGTATACCACAATCCGATTTCCAAAGCATCATTGAAAGTAAATTTTGTGCTCACGAAAATACAAAGATGATTATTGGCACGACGACCACAAATCTAGAGAACAATTGTGCAGTCAAAGCTCTTAATATTTCAGAAGAGCTAGGTTATCTGAATATACAAGAAAAATATTCGTTTTTTATTCCGTCTATGGTGTCTTCACGGGATACGATGTCATCAATCAAAGCTCTGGTCAAGTTCTCAGTCAGTTAAAAGCAGCTCTTGATAATGACGAAATTGTACACGACCTTGTTTCCTCTTGCAGGGTACATAGTGTGGAATTTATTCACGGATGTAGAAAGCAAATGAAGGAGTCGGTATGTTCAGGAACTTGGTATAATGGACTAGACACGGACTTTCAGAGAGTAAGCAATATCACAAGTATGGCAGAAGTATATTTTTACGGTGATGTGTACATCACCCCGAGTTTGTTCTGTGTGTGATAACTTTCCAATATAACGCATTTTTGCAAAGGTTCATAAATGTACCCGAGTGCAACGTGTGTGGATATGAATCGCCAGTTTTAGAATGCCCGCTTGTGACAATTCATGAGTACGAGTACGTGATGGTACAGAGACATAACCTAATCGAAGTCCGGTATGGCGAGGCTGTTCTTACTCAAGATCAGTTTATATATCTCCCTGATGGTCGTATCTTAATATGCGCACCTCCACCAGTAGCTATCTTCTCCTACTCTTCAGGCCTTGCTGTTGCAAACATCGTCGGAACAGTAACGTCATTGACAGGACTTGCTGTGACATTTGGATCTCACTTGGCGCTCCCAGAGTTGCGTAACACTCATGGCATATCTATGATGAGTTTATCTGCTTCGTTATTCTCTGCACAGCTGTTGCCGATGTTATCTGATACTCTAAGCATCCATGGTTTACTGTGTACGGTTTTCGCTGCTATCAGTCACTTTGCCTGGTTAGCATCGTTCACTTGGATGAGTTTGATTGCCGCAAACATAGCCTACGTATTTGCTTACAGACCATTCCAATCACACGAAAGGAACGCAACACCAACTTTGATGTCGTCTAAATCTTCGCATCTGCTCGGTTGGGGAATACCTTCCATAATTGTCGTAATCTGCTTGGGTTTTCACTGGGTTCAACCTGAAGGCATTCCTTTCCAATACGGTCAGCAGCAAGGCGTCTGTTGGATATCAAATGTCAAAGCAAACTTGATTTTCTTCGGGATACCGGTATTCTCATCCCTGGTACTCAACTTCTTACTTTTTACCTGGACATCGGTGGTTCTGTACAAGACTCAAAGAAATTCTGAGTTATCTGACGAGTGTAAAATTCGTGCAGGCGACGGCCAACAAATTGCCCCACTGTTCTTGAAGGTATAGTATTACAAGTGACAATAATGGTCATGTATTGTATGTTTAGGTCGTGGAATAAATAATAAATACGTTGTTGATGGATGCGATGGTTGTTTGTTGTTGGTTCTTTGCTCATATGTTTATAGCATTGTGTATAGAACATGTATAAGAAACATACACTTGCTTGTTTTTCACTCCTTTTGGTTTTGGCAGAATATTAAAGATATAAACTATAGTGAAATTGAAGATTTCTGTGACAAAGTGCACAACGAACAGTATTAATGACAAAGGGTCCTGTTCAGGAGGGCATAGGGGCAAT